>NC_057810.1:700754391-700776648 GCF_018294505.1 Triticum aestivum | reverse complement strand
GGCCCGTGCGGTGTTCTGTATGGGAAGAATCACAGACGAGGAAGAAGAAGGGTTAGGAGACGTAGGATCTTCATCCAACCGCCTGAAATGGTCGAGAGACAGCTGGGAGTTGCATTCTTAATGCGCTCTGGTTCATCATGTGTGGGCACTGCGCAACCAACATTTTATTATCCAAAATCTGCTTGCTCTTCTTTACCATGTTCGATAGAGCTGTAACACAAAACGTAGGACCGACTCCAGCAGAATGTACCCATACTTCACTGGCCACACCACTAGCCCCACCACACAGGACCTGCACTCCAGCGAAAGGAATACCGATTTCATTTGCCATAGCACCAGCCGTACCACAGAAAAATCCCACTCCAGCAAAAAGTACAGCAAGTCCACCAACCGAAGACCTATCCCAACTGTAGAGACGGCCAATTCCTGCAGATTGGAACCCCATTCCATTTATTCCCAGTTTAAAATACAATGTTTTCAATGTTGTTAGGGACTACGTGCATATATTCCCATCATGGGAAGATTATAGTGAAGACAAACACCATTTTCACATCTTCCTGTCCAACTTACGTGTAAGTGCTATTATTCATGGTTATTATTTTCCTGTTTTTTGCTGATCAAACACATCAAGATTTACATTACATTGTTGTAACTAGGTGAGGGTCAATCTAGATAGTCATGACGAGCAAAGCTTGCTTGTGCTTTTCAAGGAAGCATTGCAGCAGTATCGGTGTTACCTGAGGAAATCACACTTTGATGGCAAGTCTATAAACGAATTTCCGGTGAAGTCTCTTGTGCTAAATTTAGAAGGCATTGAATGGAAAAACCTTGTTATGCACTGGTCTCATTCCTAGGATGAGGTACTGTCTATGAAATCACATGACAATTTGAACTTCTACTTTTCCGCATGTGCCTTACGGATCTTTTTTGCAGGAAATCAGCTCGAAGAAGAACTCCGGTTTGAAAAGAACGACAGGATATCGCAAATATGCTGCCTGCTGCTTTGCTCTTGTTAGTACCTGTTGTCCTGTATCACTGTACTTGCATACATACCTGGTTCATTATGTGACAGCAGTATGCATGATAGCTTGCTTATCAATTGTTTGCTTCAAATGATCTGATCTGTATGAATGGTTACATTAGTGTAGAATATATCCAATGCCAATGAATTTTTTTAGCTCTGCATTGTTCTTGTAAGTACATGCTGTCCTTTATCAGTGTACTTATATTGACAGGTAGTTTTTCATGTACCATCACTCTGCAGCTTATTTTCCTTTGCCCTCCATTTTCTACATATGAGACCTATATTTACTCTTACCATAAGGTTGGTACTGAAGAAGTTTATCTGTGCATTGCTCTTGGCCGTACCTTTTGCCTGTATCGCTGCACTTACATTTATAGCTACTTGGTTATGTAGCATCACTCTTCATCTTATCTTAAATATTCTCCATTTTTTGTATATTATCACATCTATATTTACTCTTAACAAAATGTAGAATAAAGGCAATGCTTATGAAGAAGATTATGTGGTAAACTTCTTGAATTGCCCCCCCATCAGCATGGACAAGGCCTTTATAGAGCCTGTCTTCACCAATAATGTAAGTTTATCCATCTCAAGCCTTCAAACTTTGTTGTATATATTTGGTTAGGCATGACTGCAACAGCTTTTTATTTTTGGTGTTTGCATCAAATTGCATGTTTAAAGTTTATTATGTACTCCCTCCGTTCCAAAATAGATGACCCAATTTTGTACTGAAGTTAGTATAAAGTTGGGTCATCTATTTTAGAATGGAGGGAGTAGTTCATAAACAAAAGTTTGTCCTTTCTCAATTTAAGTTTTCAGTTGTACAACCAAGTTCCTTATTCATACCATGTAAATTAAAGTATACAGAGCAAGTGATCTTCTTTTGCACTGCATGTATGCTTCTGTTCTTCATCCGTAATCCAGTGGTGTGGTGAACCTACCCACTACAGCACAATGTCATATTCTGCAATGTCTTAACTATGAACAATGTCATATCATTCTACTACTCCCTCCGTCCGAAAATACTTGTCATTGAAATGGATGTATCTAGATGTATTTTAGTTGTAGACACATCCATTTTGATGACAAGTAATTCCGGACGGAGGGAGTATTATTTAAACCGTCTCTTTATTTGCCAATCTGAAATGGGATAAATTGACAGCACACTAACCATTGATACTTATGAGTTCTTGATCTGTAATCCAGTGGTGTTTTGAAGCTGCCAACTCCTTCACAATGTCATTTCCTGCCATGTCTTGACCTGAACAATACCATATTGTGTTAATGCAATTTTAAACTGTGTCACTTTATTTATCAGTAAGAAATGTGATGAATTGTCAGCACTGATACTTTTATGTGCAAAACCTGTCATCTGTCTGCTTGTTTATCTTTCATAGTGAGGAAGATTTAAGTGTTAAACAAGCGCAGTCTCATCATCTTGCTCAGCTGCTTGCGCTGCAGCTCCCCAGCAGGGCTAACCTTTCTTGAACTCTATTGAAGTGCTGTCGGTTTTGTATATTATTTTGTTGGCGTGTTTATTTGCCCTGGTGGCCATCTTTGATGCCCAGTGTATGTAATCTGCTGTCTGCTTCTGCTTTATTATCATAGTGGCGAACTTTGATGCCCAGTGGATGTAATATGCTGTAATTTCTTTATTGTATAGACTAGGTTTTTTCTTATTCACGATGCTGCAGTTATTTTATTGTCTTCGCAGTACACCGGCTAAACCGTAAAATTATGGTACATAATCGGGCCGTCATGCAATCACGATGTAGGTTGGGCCTGAAATGTGCCGAACAGCTAACGGGCCGGCAGCAGCCCGAAATGAACCCCGGCCCATGATTGTGCGAATCAAATCACGGGGTTTTAACAGGCCAAAATTGTCTCGGTCCTTGTTTGGCCCAATCAGATATCGGCTGCGAGAAGGCCGGATGCAAACCGGGTCGTAGTTAGGCCCAACTATGTGACGGGCATTTAACAGGCCGAAATTAATATAGGGCCGAAATGTTAAACAGGTCCTTAAGAGGCCAAAACTAATGTCAGGCCGTATTCCTAAGTGGGCCTCTAGCAAGTGGGCCCAAAAGCATAGTGTCCAGTTGACGGGCCGAATCTGATATGGGCCATAATTGAGCACATAGCCTCTTAAAGGGTCATAACTGATCTGGGCCGTAATTTGGCCCAGAATGTGGTAGGCTTTTAACGGGCCGGATCTCATATGGGCCACTATTAGGCCCGAAACATGGCAGGTCATTAAAGGACCGGATCAAATATGGGCCGACATTTGGCCCAAAATATGGCAGCCAGGTAATGGGCCGGCCTAATAGGGCCCTCAAATTCTTGTGGGCCTACAGCTGGGCCGGCCCGTTAATGTCAGCGAAATCTCATGGGCCTTTAGCCGGGCCGGCCCATTATGATCCGCAAGAATCTTCTGGGCCTTTACCTGGGCCGGCCCATTATGGCAAACAAAAATCTTGTGGGCCTTTACCTGGCCGGCCCATTATGGCATGCGAAATCTTGTGGGCCGTTAGCTGGGTGATGCCCATTATGGCCCGCAAAATCTCATGGGCCTTTAGCTGGGCCGGCCCATTATGGTCCACAAAATCTTGTGGGACTTTAGTTGGGCCGGCCCATTTAAACTTGATGGGCCGGTCCACGTGTCAACATATCATAGGCGCGTCTCGCCCATTGGATGAGTGACACCTGTGCCAGCGCGGACCTGACACGTGTCTCCTCCAGCCAATGATGATTTTACACGTGGAAAATCCCCATTGGTCGGGGCTGTTAAAGGGTTATCGGATCCAAAACCCCACCCGATAGCTTAACGGTGTTCCGTTACGGTGGATGCCATGTGTCGGTCACCCTTGACGAAAGCACTTCTGTGACCCGCGATTTATCGTCATGGAAGTGGACACTTCCGTGATGATAATTTTGGTAATGTCATGGAACACTTCTACGACAGCACATGTATGACTATCTTGATTCTATCATCAATTTGTCATGGATGTACATGCATGACAAAAAACGCGACCTACTGTGACAAACACGTATCATCACGGAAGTGTATTTTTTTGTAGTGAGGTGTCGCGTCGGTGATGATGGTGATCATGACAGTGCTCTGGAGATGGAGATCAAAGGCACAAGATGATGATGGCCATATCATATCACTTATATTGATTGCATGTGATGTTTATCCTTTATGCATCTTATTTTTCTTTTATTGACGGTAGCATTATAAGATGATCTCTCACTAAATTTCAAGATATAAGTGTTCTCCCTGAGTATGCACCGTTGCCAAAGTTTGTCGTGTCGAGACACCACGTGATGATCGGGTGTGATAAGCTCAACGTTCACCTACAGCGGGTGCAAGCCAGTTTTGCACACGCAGAAATACTCGGATTAAACTTGACGAGCCTAGCATATGCAAATATGGCCTCGGAACACTAAGACCGAAAGGTCAAGCATGAATCATATAGTAGATATGATCAACATAGTGATGTTCATCATTGAAAACTACTCCATTTCACATCATGATCGGACATGGTTTAGTTGATTTGGATCACGTGATCACTTAGATGATTAGAGGGATGTCTATCTAAGTGGGAGTTCTTAAGTAATATGATTAATTGAACTTTAATTTATCATGAACTTAGTTTTGATAGTATTTTGCAAATAATGTTGTAGATCAATAGCTCGCGTTGTTGCTTCCCTATGTTTTATATGTGTTCCTAGAGAAAACGAAGTTGAAAGATGATAGTAGCAATGATGCGGACTGGGTCCGTGATCTGAGGTTTATCCTTATTGATGCACAGAAGAATTATGTCCTTGATGCACCGCTAGGTGACAGACCTATTGCAGGAGCAGATGCAGACATTATGAACGTTTGGCTAGCTCAATATGATGACTACTTGATAGTTTAGTGCACCATGCTTAACGTCTTAGAATCGGGACTTCAAAGACGTTTTGAACGTCATGGACCATATGAGATGTTCCAGGAGTTGAAGTGAATATTTCAAGCAAATACCCGAGTTGAGAGATATGAAGTCTCCAACAAGTTCTATACCTAAAAGATGGAGGAGAATAGCTCAAGCAGTGAGCATGTGCTCAGTTTGTCTGGGCACTAAAATCGCTTGAATCAAGTGGGAGTTAATCTTACAGATAAGATAGTGATTAACAGAGTTCTCTAGTCACCATCACCAAGTTAGTAGAACTTCGTGATGAACTATAGTATGCAAAGGATGACGAAAATGATTCCCGAGCTTTTCATGATGATGAAATCGATGAAGGTAGAAATCAAGAAAGAGCATCAAGTGTTGATGATTAACAAGACCACTAGTTTCAAGAAAAGGGCAAAGGGAAAGAAAGGGAACCTCATGTAGAATGGCAAGCAAGTTTTCACTTCCATGAAGAAGACCAAAGCTAGACTAAAGCCTGAAACTGAGTGCTTCTACTGCAAAGGAAATGGTCACTGGAAGCGGAGATGCCCTGAATATTTGGTGGATAAGAAGGATGGCAAAGTGAACAAGGGTATATTTCATATACAAGTTATTGATGTGTACCTTACTAATGTTTATAGTAGCCCCTGGGTATTTGGTACTTGTTCGGTTGCTAAAAATTAGTAACTCGAAACAGGAGTTACAGAATAAACAGAGACTAGTTGAGGGTGAAGTGACGATGTGTGTTGGAAGTGGTTCCAAGATTGATATGATCATCATCGCACACTCCCTATACTTTCGAGATTAGTGTTAAACCTAAATAAATGTTATTTGGCGTTTGCATTGAGCATGAATATGATTTGATCATGTTTATTGCAATATAGTTATTCATTTAAAGTCAGAGAATAATTGTTGCTCTGTTTACATGAATAAAACCTTTGATGGTCATACACCCAATGAAAATAGTTTGTTGGATCTCGATCGTAGTGATACACATATTCATAATATTGATGCCAAAGATGCAAAGTTGATAATGATAGTGCAACTTATTTGTGGCGCTGCCGTTTGGGTCATATCGGTGTAAAGCGCATGAAGAAACTCCATAAAGATGGATTTTTGGAATCACTTGGTTATGAATCATTTGATGCTTACGAACTGTGCCTTTCGGGCAAGATGACTAAAACCCCGTTCTCCGGAACAATGGAACGAGCTACGGACTTGTTGGAAATGATACATACCGATGTATGCGGTCCAATGAGTGTTGATGCTCGTGGCGGGTATCGTTATTTTCTAACCTTCGTAGATGATTTGAGCAGATATGAGTATATCTACTTAATGAAGCAGAAGTCTGAAACATTTGAAAAAGTTCAAAGAATTTTAGAGTGAAGTGGAGAATCATCGTAACAAGAAAATAAGTTTTCTACAATCTGATCGTAGAGGAGAATATTTGAGTTACGAGTATGGCCTTCATTTAAAAACAATGTGGAATAGTTTCACAACTCACGCCACATGGAACACCACAGCGTAATGGTGTGTCCGAACGTCGTAACCGCACTTTATTGGATATGGTGCGATCTATGATGTATCTTACCGATTTACCACTATCATTTTGGGGTTATGCATTAGAGACAGCTGCATTCACTTTAAATAGGGCACCATCAAAATCCGTTGAGACGACGCCTTATGAACTGTGGTTTGGTAAGAAACCAAAGTTGTCGTTTCTTAAAGTTTGGGGCTGCGATGCTTATGTGAAAAAGTTTCAACCTGATAAGCTCGAACCGAAATCGGAGAAGTGCGTCTTCATAGAATACCCAAAGGAAACTGTGGGGTATACCTTCTATCACAGATCCGAAGGCAAAATATTCGTTACTAAGATGGATCCTTTCTAGAGAAGGAGTTTCTCTCGAAAGAAGTGAGTGGGAGGAAAGTAGAGCTTGATAAGGTAATTGTACCTTCTCCCGAATTGGAAAGTAGTTCATCACAGAAATCAGTTCCAGTGATTCCTACACCAATTAGTGAGGAAGCTAATGATGATGATCATGAAACTTCAGATTAAGTTACTATAGAACCTCGTAGGTCTTCCAAAGTATAGTCTACACCAGAGTGGTACGGTAATCCTATTCTGGAAGTCATGTTACTAGACCATGATGAACTTACGAACTATGAGGAAGCGATGACGAGCCCAGATTCCGCGAAATGGGTTGAAGGCCACGAAATCTGAGATGGGATCCATGTATGAGAACAAAGTGTGGACTTTGGTGGACTTGCCCGATGATCGGCAAGCCATAGAAAATAAATGGATCTTCAAGAGGAAGACAGACGTTGATAGTAGTGTTACTATCTACAAAGCTCGACTTGTCACAAAAAGTTTTTTTTGACAAGTTCAAGGTGTTGAATGCGATGAGATTTTCTCACTCGTATCGATGCTTAAGTCTGTATGAATCATGTTCGCAATTGCCACATTTTATGCAATTTGTCAAATGGATGACAAAACTACATTCCTTAGTGGATTTATTAAAGAAGAGTTGTATATGATGCAACCAGAAGGTTTTGTCAATCCTAAAGGTGCTAAGAAAGTGTGCAAGCTCCAGTGATCCATCTATGAACTAGTGCAAGCATCTCGGAGTTGGAATATATGCTTTGATGAGTTGATCAAAGCATATAGTTTTATACAGACTTGCATGAAGCTTGTATTTACAAGAAAGTGAGTGGGAGAACTACAACCTTTCTGATAAGTATATGTGAATGACATATTGTTGATCGGAAATGATGTAGAATTTTTTGGGAAGCATAAAAGAGTGTTTGAAAGGAGTTTTCAAAGAAAGACCTCGGTGGAGCTTATTACATGTTGAGCATCAAGATCTATAGAGATAGATCAAGATGCTTGATAACTTTTTTTCAATGAGTACATACCTTTATAAAGTTTTGAAGAAGGTCAAAATGGATCAAGCAAAGAAAGGGTTCTTGCCTGTGTTACAAGGTGTAAAGTTGAGTAAGACTCAAAGCCCGGCCATGGCAGAAGACAGAAAGAGAATGAAAGTCATTCCTTATGCCACAGTCATAGGATCTATAAAGTATGATGTGCTATGTACCAGACTTATTGTGTACCCTGCCCTGAGTTTGGCAAGGGAGCGCAATTTTGATCTAGGAGTAGATCACAGGACAGCGGTCAAGATTATCCTTAGTGAGGACTAAGGAAATGTTTCTTAGTGATGGGGGTGATAAAGAGTTCGTCGTAAAGAGTTACATCGATGTAAGCTTTTACACCGATCCAGATGAATCTAAGTCTCAATCTGGATACATATTGAAAGTGGGAGAAATTAGCTAGAGTAGCTCCGTGCAGAGCATTGTAGACATAGAATATTTGCAAAATACACATGGCTCTGAATGTGACAGAACCGTTCACTAAAACTTCTCTCACGAGCAAAACATGATCACACCTTAGTACTCTTTGGGTGTTAATCACATAGCGACGTGAACTAGATTATTGACTCTAGTAAACCCTTTGGGTGTTGATCACATGACGATGTGAACTATGGGTATTAATCACATACAGATGTGAATATTGGTGTTAAATCACATGGTGATGTGAACTAGATTATTGACTCTAGTGCAAGTGGGAGACTGAAGGAAATATGCCCTAGAGGCAATAATAAAGTAATTATATATTTCCTTAATTCATGATAAATGTTTATTATTCATGCTATAATTGTATTATCCGGAAACATAATACATGTGTGAATACATAGACAAACACAGTGTCACTAGTATGCCTCTACTTGACTAGCTCGTTGATCAAAGATGGTTAAGGTTTCCTAACCATAGACATGAGTTGTCATTTGATAAACGGGATCACATCATTGGGAGAATGATGTGATTGACTTGACCCATTCCGTTATCTTAGCAGTTGATCGTTTTAGTTTACTGCTATTGCTTTCTTCATGACTTATACATGTTCCTACGACGATGAGATTATGCAACTCCCAATTACCGGAGGAACACTTTGTGTGCTACCAAATGTCACAACGTAACTGGGTGATTATAAAGGTGCTCTACAAGTGTCTCCGATGGTACTTGTTGAGTTGGCATAGATCGAGATTAGGATTTGTCACTCTGAAAGATCGTGGATGTCGCCTAGAGGGGGGGGGGTGAATAGGCATTTTAAAATAATTACGGTAGAGGCTTGAACAAATGCGGAATAAACCTAGCGGTTAATTTGTCAAGCACAAAACCTACAACAACTAGGCTCACCTATGTGCACCAACAACTTATGCTAAGCAAGATAAGCAACTATGTGATAGCAAGATATATGACAACGAACAAAATGGCTATCACAAAGTAAAGTGCATAAGTAAAGGGCTCGGGTAAGAGATAACCGAGGCACGCGGAGACGATGATGTATCCCGAAGTTCACACCCTTGCGGATGCTAATCTCCGTTTGGAGCGGTGTGGAGGCACAATGCTCCCCAAGAAGCCACTAGGGCCACCGTAATCTCCTCACGCCCTCGCAGAATGCAAGATGCCGTGATTCCACTAAGGGACCCTTGAGGGCGGTCACCGAACCCGTACAAATGGCGACCCTTGGGGGCGGTCACCGAACCCGTACACTTTAGCAACCCTTGGGTGCGGTCACCGGTACCCGTCAAATTGCTCGGGGCGATCTCCACAACCTAATTGGAGACCCCGACGCTTGCCTGGAGCTTTACACCATAATGATTGAGCTCCGAACACCACCAACCGTCTAGGGCGCCCAGGCACCCAAGAGGAACAAGCTCAAGGGTACCAAGCACCCAAGAGTAATAAGCTTCTCAACTTGTAACTTCCACGTATCACCATGGAGAACTCAAACCGATGCACAAATGCAATGGCAAGGGCACACAGAGTACCCGAGTACTTCTCTCTCAAATCCCACCAAAGCAACTAATGCTAGGGAGGAAAGTAAGAGGAAGAACAAGAAGGAGAACACAAAGAACTCCAAGATCTAGATCCAAGGGGTTCCCCTCACATAGAGGAGAAAGTGGTTGGTGGAAGTGTGGATCTTGATCTCCTCTCTCTTTTCCCTCAAAAACTAGCAAGAATCCATGGAGGGATTGAGAGTTAGCAAGCTCAAAGAAGGTCAACAATGGGGGCAAAAACGAGCTCAAGAGATGAGGAACCATTGGGGAAGAAGACCCCCTTAAATAGGTCCCCACGAATCTGCCCATTATGTGCAGAAAGCTATAGGACCGGTACAATCGGTGCACGAACCGGTACAACCGGCCAAAGCAGAGGAAAAACCAACCTGGGAAAAGCTCTAAGCGGTACAACAGCCTGGGGAACCAGTAGTACCGGTTAAACTGGTAAAACCGGTCAACAACCGCCCAGGAACCACTCCAAAACAGAAACTAGTCCGTTGGTAGAGCGGTACATGGCCGGAACAACCTCCGGACCAATTCTGGAGCGGTACAACCGCTCCAAACACCGGTTGTACCGGTCAACCGGTACAACCTCTCTATGTAAAACAGGCAATATCAAAACAGCCACAACTTTCGCATACGAGCTCCGAATTCGATGAAACCAAGTTTGTTGGAAAGCTAGCAACAAGGCCTAACACAATATTGAAAGAAATATCAATAAGAAGCAAATTAGAAAAGGCCCATAAGAAAAAGGTGAGAACCCTTCCTCGGATAAGACCGGTAAAACCTCCAACACCGAAAACATCATAGAAGACGCATGCAAACTCCGTTTTCGATGAACTCAAGCTTGTCATCAAGATGACCATAAGATCTAAGACTCACAAAGAGAACCAAACAAGAACCAAGAAAGATGATGCAAGGATGCAATGGTTTGAGTTCTCTATGAATGATACGACCAAGCTACTCATCGAGAGCCCCCCTTGATAGTACGGCAATCGATCCTATAACCCGGTCTCCCAAGTACCACCATGAGACCGGTAAAAGAGAAAACCTATCAAGGGAAAACCTTTGCCTTGCACATGGTCCACTTGAGCTAGATGATGACGATCTTCACTCCCTCAAGTTGGACCATCTTTCTTGATTGCATTGGCTCGATGAAGACTAGATGATTCCTCCCCCATACTCCACTATGGGTGAGCCACTCTTCGGCACATCTTCACAAGTCCATTGACACCACAATGGATGGCAAGATTCAAGCACTCGATCTCTTCGTGATGCTCCACTTGAACTTGCACACGGCAATCTTGATGACGATCACCACTTGATGTCATCCTTTCCATGGGTTGTATGATATCTTCCTCTTGACGCAAGCCCATGGATACGTACCTAACTCCACAAAGAACTCTCACATAGACCATGGGTTAGTACACAAAGTGCAATGGACAATGCTTACCATACCATGGGATCACTTGATCCCTCTCGGTACATCTTCTATGCTTTGTGAGTTGATCAACTTGATTCACTCTTGACTTAGTCTTGATCAACCTTGAATCTTTCCAAATCTCTTGATTTGGATGATGTCTTGAAGGTAAACATGAATGATCATACAATCTTCTTCTTCAAGACATGCTTGCAATAAGCTCAACACTCACATGACCAATCTTTGGATAATTCCTTAATAGCACCTTGGTCAACTCATAAACTCCTTGAAACCAACACATGGACTTCAAGAAAAGTCTATAGACAAAACCTTCAAATATAACTCAAGGCAACCATTAGTCCATAGAGATTGTCATCAATTACCAAAACCAAACATGGGGGCATCGCATGTTCTTTCAATCTTCCCCATTTTGGTAATTGATGACAATCACTTTCAAGAGTGTTTATATAAGGAATTATGCATCACCATGCAATGCAACAACCAATAGTGCATGCGAATGAGATGCAAATGCTAAGGAACAAAACCAAAGCAAGAGGAGACAACTCTGTAAACTTCTCCAAAAAACTCTCTGAAACTTCTCCCCCATTGGCATCGATTGCCAAAATGGGCTAAAAGCTTAGAAGGCCAATATAAAAATGTGTTCCTCCATAAATTGTGTATTTCTCAACAAGAGAGTGGAATGCAATACACATATCCAATGGTAAATACTTGGAGGAAGACAAACTATATTGAGGCCCAAAGATTGCAAAAGGAAGATATGCCACAAAGACATAATCAAAGAGAGAAACAAGCAATCAAGCAACCAAAAGATACCAATTGAAGCAAGCTATCAAAAGATACCATTGAACCAACTAGGCCAATGATCCTACAAGCCACATGAATAAAGTATATTATGATAAGAGTGGAGCAGTGTTCTAAAGAAACTAGAGAAGCTCCCCATGATTTGTGCACATCAAGAATTTTTGTATTTGGATACAAAGTGCACAAAATAGGATCATAGCTCCCCCAAAATCAATAGAAGCTTACAACAAGTGCAAGTGAGCATATAGGAAACTAAGCCTAGTACTTGCAACAAACACATGGTTGAGCAACAAGTGAAAGAGGCAACTTAAGAATAGGCTCAACCAAAATAATGTGTGTGAGTCATGGCGAAGCACTTGAGAAGACTAAAATTAGGATGAGCATTAAGCATCAACATAGTCTTGAAAGAATGAGGCACACGGTGCAAGGCCTATCATTCTCACACACAATTGGCAAATGGGTTCACAAGCTTACTAATAAGCAGAGGAGAACCTATGCTTGTGACAACCCATGGTGAAGATAGAAAATGAAAGACTCATCAAGACGAGGGATACCAATTAAGATGGCAAAGGCCTCGTCAAGACAAGCATGAGGAAAAAGATCTTCACCACAAAAGAGTGCATCAAGATGCAACGAGATAAGACCCGCTGTCGGTGTCAAAACCGGCGGATCTCGGGTAGGGGGGCCCGAACTGTGCGTCTAGGCGGATGGTAACAGGAGATGAGGGACAAGATGTTTTTACCCAGGTTCGGGCCCTCTTGATGGAGGTAAAACCCTATGTCCTGCTTGATTAATATTGATGATGTGGGTTACAAGAGTAGATCTACCACGAGATCAAGGAGGCTAAACCCTAGAAGCTAGCCTATGGTATGATTGTTGTTCGTGCTATGGACTAAGGCCATCTGGTTTATATAGACACCGGAGAGGGCTAGGGTTACACAGAGTCGGTTACAAAGGTAGGAGATCTACATATCTGTATCGCCAAGCTTGCCTTCCACGCCAAGGAAAGTCCCATCCGGACACGGGACGAAGTCTTCAATCTTGTATCTTCATAGTCTTGGAGTCCGACCGATGATGATAGTTCGGCTATCCGGACACCCCCTAGTCCGGAACTCCCTCAGTAGCCCCTGAACCAGGCTTCAATGACGACGAGTCCGACGTGCATATTGTCTTCGGCATTGCAAGGCGGGTTCCTCCTCCGAATAATTTTATAGAAGATTGTGAACACCAGGATAGTGTCCGGCTCTGCAAAAATAAATTCCACATACCACCGTAGAGAGAATAGTATTACACAAGATCAATCTGCTGACGTATTCTGTGGCGTGACGTCACACCACTTCCAAGCCTTTACTCGAATTGTTTTTATTGTTCCACCTCAGTGCGTTTAGCGAGGCGGTTTCCTTGGCACGTCTTGTCGAAGCAGAGATCATGTTCCCCTTATTCCGGGATTCCCATCAATACGGACGTGGGTAACCGCCCGTTGCCACGCCCCCTCCATCGAAGGCGGGTTCCAAACGGTCACGGGGACGGCTCTTGGTATTCTTCCTCTTTATAATGAGACCAAGACCCGTTCTTTTTATTCAATCCTCTATCGAATCCGCCCCTCTCCCCGAGTTCCAACACCCAGGGCTCCAAATTCAGGCACCTTCGATCTTCGACAATGTCCGGTCCTGACCTACGAGGCCGGTGGATGCCACGGAGGAGGACGTGCTAAAGATGAGAGATGCCAGGTACTTAACCTACGAAATTTCGCATAGGCTACCTGCCCGAGGGCAAGTTATCCCAACTCCTGAGCCTGGCGAGAGCGTCGTGTTCGTGTCTCACTTCCGTCGGGGTTTAGGCTTCCCGACGGATCCCTTCATGAGGGGGCTCATGTTTTACTATGGGCTGGAATTCCACGACCTGGCTCCGGAGTCCATCCTCCACATCTCATCATTCATTGTCGTCTGCGAAGCCTTCCTCCGCACTACCCCTCACTTCGGCTTGTGGCTCAAAACCTTCAACGTGGAGCTGAAGATGGTTGAGGGGCGTCAGGCAGAGTGCGGCGGGGCGGTCATAAGCAAGAGGGCCAAAGCTCCATGGCCCAAGGGCTCTTTCCAAGAGGAGCTCGGCTTGTGGCAACAGGAGTGGTTTTATATCACCGCTCCCCGGGGCAGCAGCCAGAAGCCGCCGCCCGTCTTTCGCTCGGGCCCTCCACAGCAGCTGACGTCATGGGTCAACAAGGGGCATGACTGGGGGCCGCCCAAAGATGTCCCCCTGTTGCAGGACCGGATTCGAGGCCTCCAAGAAAGGGAGATCAATCTGGTCGCAGTGGTGCAGGTCATGTTGATCCGGCGCCTACTGCCCTGCAAACGTCGCCCCCTCCGCCTGTGGGAATTTAATCCGGAGGGGCCACGAGCTCTTCAACACTTCATGGGTTTGACTCCCATGGAGATGTATAAACTGTTCTTCGGATCGCAAGAGACGCATCCGGAATTGACCGAGGACGCTGGCCTAAGCTGCAATCGCCCGGATACTCAAGTAAGTAGCCCCGTGTCCGGACACACCGTCCATTCATTTATCGTGAACTTGCCTTTTAACCAGCTATCCCTGGACATGAGTGGATAGCGCAAGCAAAGCTGATACGGTGTCCGGCCCCCCTCCCTGAGACCATGCAGGATCCCGTGTTAATCAAAATGTTGGAGGTTGCACCTTCGAAGGAGGGCGAAGGGGGGCACGGGGAAATTGTCACCTCTGCCAAGGAGGCGTTTAGTAAGGGAGGAATCGAGAGTCCCTCCTTCCAGGGGGAGAAAAGGAATGCTTCCGAAGACCCGGAGGCCAAGGCCTCAAAGCGGGGAAAGAAATCTGTACCGGAAGGTCCTGCGCCAGAAAGCGCCCCGGCCGTACTGTCTTCTCGGAGGAATCAGCCCTCTAACGAGCCGTAAGTGAAAAAGGGGGATTTTATAATTATCAGACACCCCTGCTTAATGTCTAAAGGTAACGAAGTTTTTACCTTGTAGTTCGGATTTCAGCCCATCTCAGCACAGCTCATCTTCGGGAGACCTTCATCCGGAGATGATGGAAAGCAAAACGACTTCATCTGCCGCCCCATCGTGTGGGGCGGATGACCCTGAGGTGTCGTCGCGGAGGGTCTCCCCGAGTCCGGGGGACCAGAGAGTTCGGCGCCCATTGGAGTACGGCCGGTGGAGCTGCAGGATTTGCTTAAGAGGGCGTCCATCTCAGAAGATCACCGCACATTAATGGGTGATGTGATTGAGAGGATCTCGTACGCCGAAACCGGGTTGTATGAGGCCGTCGGAAGTTTACTGACGGGATTTGAGGTACGCAAAAAATGACATACCTGTTGACAGTTTTGCACATGAAGTGCGCCCTATATAAATAGTAGCCCCCGAGACTTGGTATGCTGTCAAAAACGACAGCGTGCCTAGGATCGTAATCTCAGTTATTAACTGTCGTCTTTACCATGCAGGTGGCGGAACGTTCGGTGGCCAGCCGGACTGATGAATTTGTCGAGCTGAAGAAGCAACTCGACGCTGCAGATGCGGACATCTCGCTGGTCAATAGACGACTTGATGAGTCACAAGGTATGTGGTTGCCCTGCGGTTGGTTAGTAAGGTAGCTGACGCCCATTCCTTACAAATTGTATGCTTAGATGCAGATGGTGTTGCTGCTGTGGAAGACCTTCGAGCAGAACTTGCTCGGGCCAAGGAGCAAGCCAGGAAAAGTGAGGCGGCTGCCTTGAAGGCAGCGGAAGGGTTAGAAGCCGAGAAGGCTGCTCACTGCCGAAGCAGGGAGGAGATGGCTGGAATGGACGTGAAATTAAGAGTTGCTACCAACCGCCTGGAGGTTCTTGAAGGAGAACGCCGAGCGGAGCAAGAGGACCTGAAGAAGGCCGATGCCGAGGCCAAGGATGCCCATAGTGCGATGCGGGCTATGAAGGAGGAACTGCGTCAGGTCGGAGACATTGTGGCTGGAAAGCCCTTTATGCTGTGTAGGAAGTTCACGGATCCGAAGTATGCTTAGCTGGGCTGATTGTACGGTGCGGAGGATCCTTATCTGGACTTGGCGGCGAGTGCGGCTGACGCAGTCGTGCACTTTCGAAGCCAGGAGGATCATGAAATGGAAGAGCTTTTCTGGTCTCAATTCCATAGTCCGGAGCGTCCACTTCCATTGAGTGATCGGCTGGTTGAGTGGGCTGAGCTGAATAGATTGTCCGGCCTGGCCATGAAGGATGTGGTCACTCATCTGTGGCTGAAAAGGCCCAAGCCGAAGAGTTATTTTGGCTTGTTGCAGCAATTCCTTGGGACAGTGCCGCATATTAAGGCGATGAAGCGGTCGGCATGCATAGAAGGTGCGCGGATGGCTCTCGCCCGTGGTAAAACATACTGGGCAGAGATGGATGCCACCGCTGTTGCATCCTGGGGTTCGGACAAAAGCCGATTCCCCACCGAGCACTACTTTGAGGAAGTCCTGCAGGGCGCTCGTATAATAGAGTCGCAGTGCTCGAAAGATGTTATGTTTCAATGACATGTATGATTTCTAAGATCATGTGTATAATGCAATGACTTTTTACACTTGTGTGTTCAAGTATTGAACTATCTCCTGTGCGGCCGTATATGTATGTATAATCTGAAAGATGGCAGTCTTTGGCTTCAGCCCTCACGCACATGGTGCAGGGGTGTTTGCAAAAAGGAAAACACTTTTTCACACTTAATCCAACGTCTTGGTCCTTTTAAGGAGGTGATAGCATAGCAAACTAGGCAACCGGACTATAATGCTTTATCACTTTCACTTAGCCATAGGAGCTCGAATGTGGGGCTACTATATAGCCCCTGATGGCACCGAGCTTCTCCGAACTCGGGGCGCGTATGTGCCTGACCGGGAAGCGGTCCTTTGTCAAAGCAGAGGAATTCTAAACATTCCAATGGTCGATCGAGTGGTTGACCAGTCTCTCGCTATATCATGACAGTCATTTTTCGGCTTTCTCTACTGAGGTGCTCTCCCAGCCGAACCGGGGCACAATAGCAGTAGTTCTCCTGGTGCCGCGTTAGCCGATGATACGGAACGTAAGGCAGCAAAACACAGGAGCCAGGCAAACCCAACATTTGACCAAAGACATGATTCGGAGCTGATGCATATAAGGCCTAACTCGAGACGCCGAACACTCCCTGAGGTGTTCGGTCTTTATGATATCGGGCAGAATAAAGCCCTAAGACCCTAGTGTCCTGGTACAGGCGGGAACTTCTAACGTGGCCGATGCCAAAACACCAGCCTCCTCCTCGGCTCTGGTAGGAAACCGGGGGATGTGTATCAACAAGAGACAGTGAGAAAGGTTTACGCAGGGTCTTAATCTGAAAAGAATCCTTGCAACGGGTCCCTACTGCACGTCTGCGCCTGTGTCTCTGTTGTGCTGTATCCTGGACGGGTGTGGCACGTGCTCCATCTGTAAAAGAGAAGGACTTAGTTTCTAAGAAATATCGTGCAAAAAGTGTATCAAAATAAAGTATAATTTGGAAGATGAAGAAAGTTGTGCTTTATTGGCTTTCATCATTTGTGCGCGCGGCCCCCTAAAAAAAGGGGTATGCGGCTGGGAAGCCCCTTGTTAAGTTACGCCGGACTTGTCTAACCGTGTCCGAGGTCTTAAATGACCTGTTTTTAGGGGCTTTGACCTGCAAGGTCGGAATAATGTGTGGTTGTCGAGGCAGCCGCACATTCTTCGTGGTCGAGAGACACCTAGAGTTTTGAGAATATGCCACGTGGACCGGGCATTTTTAAGCGTAAGAGACGCGTAATGTGGTATTGCATTAAAGCGGGCGAAAGCTGCACGCCCCAGTAGTGCTTAAGGGCTACTGCTAAATGGGGCGATGGAGGGTGAGCTTTTCGCGACGGAGGTTGTCGGATGAACCGAACACGACCTCTAGTGGTACAGAGCCCGTGAGATTGGCTGAAAAGGCCTGGCATCACTTCTTTGAAGGAAGTGCTGCTATAGCGAATTTTGGTGGGTTCTATCCCCAGTCTGCGGACGGTGTCCTGGTATAGCAGGTGCCGCGCTGCGTGTTATCACGTGAAGTGAGTTCACTGTTTTGACTTCTAATGGGAAAGTCTTTTGGTTTCCGGAGCGCTGCTTTTGAGTTTTGTCATTTTCACTTGGTGTGTCGAGGCCTTTGTGTTCGGCGTTAAGTCGGCCGGACTGCTTGAAGACCCAACAATCTCTGTGGGTATGGTTTGCAGGCTTCCCGGAGTTACCGTGTATTTGACACAGTCTATCCAGAATCTTGTTGAGGTTGGATAGCTCGTCACTGTTATCCTTTAGGGGCAGTGTTTTGTTGTTCGGCCGAGAGCTTTTGAATCCGGCGTTGACCGCCGTACTATTTGGGTCATTTTCCTTATTCCGGCGCTGATCTTTTTTGCATCGTGATTTCCCATTTCCATCCCTGATTTCGGATGTACTCGGGTCGCTGGTGCTGCACCTAGCCAACCAGCTGTCTTCCCCCGCGCAAAATCGGGTCATGAGACTTGTTAGTGCGGCCATTGTTCTTGGTTTTTCCTGGCCGAGGTGTCTGGCAAGTCATTCGTCTCGGACGTTGCGTTTAAAGGCTGCTAAGGCTTCAGCGTCCGGATAGTCGACTATTTGGTTCTTTTTAGTGAGGAACCTGTTCCAGAATTTGCGTGCTGATTCTTCGGGTTGTTGAGTTATGCGACTTAAATCATCTGCATCCGGAGGCCGGACATAAGTCCCCTGAAAATTTGCTCGAAACGCATCCTCAAGCTCTTCCCAACTTCCAATCGTATTTTCTGGGAGGCTTTTAAGCCAATGCCGGGCCGGCCCTTTGAGCTTGAGAGGTAGGTATTTTATGGCATGGAGATGGTCTCCTCTTGCCATGTGTATGTGTAGGATATAATCCTCAATCCAGACTCCGGGGTCTGTTGTTCCGTCGTATGCCTCTATGTTTATGGGTTTAAATCCCGCTGGAAATCCATGATCCAGTACCTCATCGGTAAAACATAGTGGGTGTGCGGCACCCCTGTATTTGGGTGTGCCGTTGTCTTCAAGTATTCGGCTGGTTGTGTTACTTCCTGGAGTCTTCTTTTTTGGCCCATAGATAGACCTGGCTGGGTTATCCTTTTTCTGAGGATCTTTATGCTGATCGTGTGCCGGCTTGTGTGCGGCGCCCCGTGTTGCTCTTGGCCTGTCATCTGGTCGTCTATCCGGCCAGGCGGCTTCTTTCTTTTTTGACTGCGGGGGCTCTAAGGCTTCCTCGTCAAATTCGGGCAATAGCTTGCGCTTCGGGTAGCTTTTTGTCTGGTGACTAGTGCCGTATTTATGTCCTCGGAGTCGTAGTCTAGCATGTCAGTTAAATCGTCGACAGCGGCTACCAAGTGGGTGGTGGGTGGGTTTTGAATTTCTTCGTCGTCCGCATCCCAACCGTCCTGACCGTAGTCCGTCCAGGGTTCTCCTGATAACGAGAGATATTTTAGCGAACTCAAGATGTCGCCAAAATGTGAGTGTTGGAAGACGTCCGCTGCAGTGAACTCCATGATCGGCGCCCAATCGGATTCGATCAGGGCGGGCGCGGGAGGTTCGGAGTCCGGCGAGGAGTCCGGCACCTTGGAGTCACGAGCTTTATGAGGGACAAAGTCAGTGTTCGGCTCTATCGCCGTAGAGGTTGCAGCCCCCGAGGCGGTGTCTAGGCATCCGTCCTCGATCTGCGGAGCTGGCTCCGAATTGAAGATCGGAGCGGTTTCGAGTGCGGCCTCCAGGGTACTGTCCGGCGGCAGAGCTAAATCATGCCCGACATGACAATGCGGCACGCTCGGTTGTGGCTCGAATCCGTCGAAGATCAAGTCCCCGCGGATGTCAGCCGTGAAGTTCAAACTTCCAAATCTGACCTGACGGCCAGGGGCGTAGCTTTCGATCTGCTCCAGTTGGCCAAGCGAATTGGCCCGCAGTGCGAAGCCGCCGAATATGAAGATCTGTCCGGGGAGGAAGGTCTCACCCTGGACTACGTCGTTGATGATGATCGAAGAAGCCATCGAGCCTATCGATGACGACACAGAGGAACTCTCAATGAAAGCACCAATGTCGGTGTCAAAACCGACGGATCTCGGGTAGGGGGTCCCGAACTGTGCGTCTAGGCGGATGGTAACATGAGACGAGGGACACGATGTTTTTACCCAGGTTCGGGCCCTCTTGATGGAGGTAAAACCCTACGTCCTGCTTGATTAATATTGATGATGTGGGTTACAAGAGTAGATCTACCACGAGATCAAGGAGGCTAAACCCTAGAAGCTAGCCTATGGTATGATTGTTGTTCGTGCTATGGACTAAGGCCATCCGGTTTATATAGACACCGGAGAGGGCTAGGGTTACACAGAGTCGGTTACAAAGGTAGGAGACCTACATATCAGTATCGCCAAGCTTGCCTTCCACGCTAAGGAAAGTCCCATTCGGACATGGGACGAAGTCTTCAATCTTGTATCTTCATAGTCTTGGAGTCCGGCCGATGATGATAGTTCGGCTATCCAGACACCCCCTAGTCCGGAACTCCCTCACCCGCACTCAAGACAAGATCTTTCACGGAGCCACCAAAGAAATAACAAAAGAAAGACAAGGTGGACGTGAAAGAAAGGATATCATCTAGAGATGTAATTTCTCTCAGGTGTATAAGGTTCTAGGTAGACGAAATCATGATTATATATGTCTACAAAGAAGGATGTACACCCGACATAGTTACAACACGAAGGAATAAGATATCTAAAAGGAAGTCATACATATACCAATAAGATATTTGCTTGGAAGCATAGCACATGGCTAGATATGGTCTTATTGTATATAAATGAATTCCTACCACACAACCATCAAAGACATCACAACTAGCAACATGAGATCATTGTTGGGATGCTTTGAGAAAGGAAACAAGTATCACAAGATATGAAATGGATATCATGCCAAGATGCAACCTACACAAGGTTGAATGCAAGAGGAGAAAGCATGAATAGATACTTGTTACCGAGATATCATTGGAAGGATGTAGTAGATACCAATTAAAGGTAGATAGTAGTTCATTGATCATACTAGCTTGACTCCAATATGCACATGGTGACAACACCTTCCTTGTGAGTGAGCCGAGCATCCAATGCATCTCCAAATGTTCCTAGAAGAACAACACAAACTAAACAGTACCCAAACTCATCGGGACCAAATAGTTAGAAACACCAATACATAGGACAAACTCCACATAAATATGTGCATATAGATATGAAAATGAATTTCATGCACATCTCATCCAAATTGAGACTAGGGGGAGTTTCCGCTATATATTGAGTCAAAGAAAGAAAGCATGCCAAATGGAATGCATGAAGTAAACATGCATGCTCAAGACTTTCAAAACTCGAAACCAAAAGACAAAGAAATGCCAAGTGAAAAGGATACCAAATGGAGAAATAATCACTTGGAAGATATCACTAAAGATACATCAAGGAATGAGATATCCATTGATACACACTAAACTAAAGATGTCAAACTCCTAAAGAGAGGATGGTTCCAAACAAACCAAGCTCTCAACAAAGTTTCATGATGGCACAAAGTACCAAAAAGAAATGGCTTGCCTTCCACCAAAACACACTTGATAAGGATCACAAGAAGAATGTTCTAAAGAAAATAGACTAGCTCCCCCACAAGTTGTGCATTATATAGGATTTGTATTTGAATACAAAATGCACAAGGTGCACTACTGGAATCAGCTACTTTGCCATCTGCCAGCTCTTTGCCATCAGCTAGAACACGACAAAGAAGCTCTTTGCCATCAGCTACCCGAAAGCAGACGGCAAAGAACTGGCTGATGGCAAAGAAAGCCT
The DNA here is from genome assembly GCF_018294505.1 of Triticum aestivum. NCBI lineage: Eukaryota > Viridiplantae > Streptophyta > Magnoliopsida > Poales > Poaceae > Triticum > Triticum aestivum. The sequence goes on along the minus strand of NC_057810.1, from coordinate 700,754,697 downwards.
TTGCCATCAGCCTGTTCTTTGTCGTCCGCTAGCAGACGGCAAAGAGGGAGGGGGCCCCACTGAGGAGCTGTTTAAAAAATACTTAACGTCCCCCCTCTTTGCCGTCCGCTAGCAGACGACAAAGAGCAAAAAAGCGGACGACAAAGAGGGCGGACGGCAAACATTCAAAATATCTAACGGCGCGCCCCACCCGCCCTCTCTCTCTCTCTGTTTCTCTCCTGCTCCACACGCGCGCCGCCGCCCCCAGCACTCGCCGCCGCCCGGTCGCCCCCCCGCCCCGCCGCCCCACCGGCCCCCCGCCCCATC
>NC_057810.1:700673971-700753393 GCF_018294505.1 Triticum aestivum | reverse complement strand
ACCCCGACACGCCGACCCTGAGCCTGACCCGACACCCCAACCCCGACACCGACATGGCACCCCGACCCCGAAGTTTCTATTTGCTAACTTAGGAGGTTTCTATTTGCTAACTTAGGCCCCTCAGAGATGGTGTGCGGATCGGATGGATTGTTGGGAGGTGTTGGTCGATGGGTGGTGCTCAAAAGAATGGCGGGCCACCCACAACGAGGCCAAGGACAAACATGCCGAAATGGAAGGTGTGCCACACCACCAAGGCAGCTCCAACTTATTTCAGTACGGGTGGAACTGGGTATGTGGTTTGCTTCGTGATTCATGCAATTCATTCATCATGCTAGCTTTAGCCCTTTAATTACTAATTTACTTTCTTTCTCTCTTTCAGGCACGCTACAATAAGGCGGATAAGGTGCCAGAGGTGTACGACCTGTATGCCATGGCCCACACTAGCTCTTACAAGAAAGTCAAGGCATTCTCTGCGTCTGACCTCGATGATCCAAAGAACTTCACCAACATCTCCGCCCACGACAAGCTTGTGCAATATAGAGATTAGGGGAAGGCGAGGAAAGGGGAGGACTTTTACCCGAGCCAGGGTCCCATTGATACAGAGTTGCTGATGATATCTGGTGGCGGGAGGTCCCATGGCTCCATAGCCATGGGAGATGGACTTATCCGTTGTCCTAGCACTCTCCCGGAGATCAAGGCGCGCCAGTCGAGCTCCGCTCCTGAGATAAGGCCTCGTGAACGGCCAGTCCAACTCGCCATCAAGGTTAGTTATACGTACTCAGCTATTTTTCTCCATTACATTGTGTGCGCTTCCATCAATGATTACAAATGGTCATGTGAGTGGTGTTGCAGGCTGCTATACAGAGTGAGAGAGATAGAACGGAGAAACTTTTGGCGGAGGCGGCGGAGAGGCAGCGGGAGTTGGAGGAGAGGACGACAAAGATGTTGGAGGAGGAGAGGGCACGGAATGACATGCAGGCAAGGGCCATGTATGAGCTCCTTGTGGTAAGTTTCTTCTGCAGATTACTTGCTAGTCTTAACATTTGAGTCTCATTACTAACTAGTATGACTCTGTTGTGAAAACCAAATGTGCAGTCTGTGTGCGAGAAGTCCGGTCAGACCGCTCCGCCGATGCCAGTGATTGCTCCTGGGAGCACGGTGAGTTTAATTTGAATGGACATTACTTGCTAGTCTTAACATTTGAGTGTCATAATGCTAACGATACATTGGAAATGATCTTTGGTGCAGCTTAACTCCAGAAACGCATCGCACGATCCTTCTCCAGCTACCGGCACGAGCCAGCCCGCTCCTACACCTCCCTGATCACGGTAAGTTTCTCTAGACTTAGACTTAGCTTTATTTCCTCCAATATGCTTACCATAATGACCTAGAGTTAGCTTCTTTTCCTTCAAAATGACTTAATAAGCTTACTTATGTCAAAAATTGCATAATTAACTTAGTTAGCTCATAAACGATCCATTTTACCTAAGTTAGCTCTAATATGACTCATTTTACCTTAGTTAGCTTACAAGTGATCCAATTTATCAAAGTTAGCTCTAAAATGACCCATTTTAGTAGATTATCTCGTAAATGATCCATTTTACCTATGTTAGCTTTAAAATGACCCATTTCACCTAGGTTAGCTCCAAAATGACTCATTTCACCTAGGTTAGCTCCAAAATGACCCATTTCATGTAGGTTAGCTCCAAAATGACCCATTTCACCTAGATTTGCTCCTAAACGATCAATTTCACCTAAGTTAGCTAAAAACGATCCATTTCACCTAAATTAGCTCTTAAATGATCCATTTCATCTAAGTTAGGTCATAAACGACCCATTTCAACTAAGTTAGCTCATAAAAGCTCATAAATGATCCATTTCACCTAAGTTAGCTCAAAAACAACCCATTTCACCTAAGTTAGCTCATAAACGATCCATTTCACCTAAGTTAGCTCATAAACGACCCATTTCAACTAAGTTAGCTCATAAATGATCCATTTCAACTAAGTTAGCCCATAAACAACCCATTTCAACTTTGTTAGCTCATATATGATCAATTTCACCTAAGTTAGCTCATAAATGACATATACTTCTTGTTCTAGTCTTCTTCTTGTTCTAGTCACCTATTTCTAACTTTCTTATTTACCATTTTGCAGATTTCATTCACTTCATGGAAGCTAGCTTGCTATGATGGAGTGCTTGCTTTTCCTTTGATGAAACTTTGCATTGTATCTAGCTTGCTATGATAGAACTTGCTATCTTGACGAAACTTTGCATTGTAATATGTATATGGATGGAACTTGCTTATGTATGAACAATGTGTATGGATGGAACTTGCTTATGTATGAACAATGTGTATGGATGAAACTGATGTGATATGTGATATGAAACTTATGTGCTGGATATGTGATATGGAAATATATCTATATATGTCATATATATTTGCTGTGAAAATTGTTGGATTAAAAAAAACAGAAAAAAAGAGACAATATACAGGCTCTTTGCCGTCTGCCACCGACGGCAAAGAGGCCACATGGCAGGCAACTGTGCTTCCTGGGAGGCTGACCAATTTGGTCAGTTTCCCATCAGCAGCTGACGGCAAAGGCCTGCCATTAACCACCTAACGGAGTAACAACGCATTTATTGACGTCCGTCTTCTTTGCTGTCCGCTGCTAATGGCAAAGGCCCCTTTGCCGTCAGCTACCCGAAGTAGACGGCAACGCAGCTCTTTGCCGTCCCCTACTTTGCCGTCACCTTTTGCCGTCCGCGACTGACGGCAAAGGTCTTTGCCGTCCGCCATCCATGCCTTTGCTGTTCGCCGTGGCAGATGGCAAAGTAGCAGATTCCTGTAGTGGTGGGATCACGACTTTCACTATATCTAGAAAACACTAGACAAGAACAAGAAATAAACAAGATCCACAAGTGGTATGGAAGACAACGGGAGTTGACACAAACCTTAGCAAGAGAAAAGGCAAGTAAAAACAAAAGCCAAAGTAAAGATGATAAACAAATTCTACCACACATAAGAGACTACCAATTGTCAAATACAAGAAGTATATGGAAATAATTCCCGTTGGTAGATAGCAATGATATCCGACATCATCTTCACACCAAACACAAGCAAATTGCAACTTGTAGAGCTAACATGCCACCTAGGAACAAGATAATCTACAATATCAATTCTAGGTGACAATATCTCAAATCTACACACTTTCTAGGCTTGTAATATGCACTTAGCATATTACTCCCCCATAATGTGATACCAATAAGAACTTAACAAGAGGCAATAAGAGGATCCAACAAGAGATAATTAATGGACTATTTAGAATTTGAATTTCTCATGAGAAGACATACCACATAGCGACTAGATAATCTTGTAATATCAATACTAAGTGGTATTCCCCATGTACCCACCTTTATAGGATTGCGAAGTGCACAAAGCACATGACTCCCCCATAATGGGATATTCCATTAATCTCTCACAAGAGCCAACTAGGGTACAAACAAGAAGCATAAAGGCTCAACGCATGACACACACGTACATGATGTGCAAACCAACACACACATACTTGATTGCTCAAGATAAGCAAGTTGGAATCACAACATATACAAACACATGCAAGGGACAAAACCAAAACATGCAAGGGACAAGTAACTTTCAATGTAAACAATTTAAGTACAAGTTACCCCAAGGAGGCACATTGGATATAAGATAGAAACTTGATAATCCAATTGACTTGGCTTGAGACAATAAGAATGATGAAGTCCCCTTAATTCTTCATAACGTAGCCAAGTCTCCAATGCCCTCCAACAACACCTATTGATCAAGTTTGAGCTAGTTGGTCCCCAACCAAGTTGGGTCCTAAGAGGTTAGTCACAATAGGCTTGGCTGCCCAAATGGTTCTTTGCTTCAAACCACTTTGAGTACCAACAACTTGGCAAACACATTGCCAACCTTATCCTTCCCAAGAGAATAGACATCATCAATAACAATTGGGTTGGATAAGTTACCACTAGTGCATGAAGAAGCAAGGTGACCTTTCTCACGACATAGATAGCAACGTCTACTCTTCACTTTCTTCTCACTTGATTTCTCAACTTGAGAAGCATTAGCTTGAGTCTTCTTGGGAAGAGGCCTTTCTTCAAATTTAGGTTGAGCATGAGAATGCACTTGTAGCCGCTTCCCTTGTTGCTTGTCACTAATGGCCTTCTTCTTCAATGGGCAAGATCTAACATGATGCTCTTCAATTTTGCACTTGAAGCAAACAATCTTGGCCGAATTCTTGACTTGTTCTTGGCCCTTCCTTTTGTTCATCTTGGAATTCTTCTTATTATTGGAGTTGAATCCAAGTCCACCTTTGTCATTGGGGGATTTTTGCACACTCAAGATATTGTTGAGCGCGGATTTCCCTTGATGACTCTTTTCCAAGTCTTTCTTCAAAGAAGTGACTTGGGCCTTGAGCTCTTTGATTTCCTCTACATAGTTAGTCTCAACACAAGTACTATAGGAAGTATAAGCTTCATCGTTAGAGCAACAAGGCAAGGAAAGCAATTCATCACAATATGTACCAACATTGTGAGTAGATGAATTACAAGGACTAGCACATGGCAATATACTATTTTGACTAGAAGTAGTGCTAGTATCCACATGAGGCTCACTAGATGTTACCTTAGCAATCATGGCCTCATGAGCTATCTTTAGCACACTATGGGATACCAGAAGATCATCATGAGAGCTTGAGAGCTTTTCATGACTTTCTTCCAATTTCCCATAATTGCTAGATAGCACCTCAAGTTGAGCCCGTAGCTCAACATTCTCCTTCAAAATGGATGCTTCACAAGTAATAGACTTAGTAGCACAAGCATCATCATTAACAACAAGAGGAGAAGGCAACTTGGCAAGATCTTCTAAATAAGAAGCTTCAAGTTGAGCATGAGACTCGGTGAGTTTGATGAGCTCACCCTTGATGACCCTTGAGCCATTTTCGAGGTGCTCAAAATCCTCAAGGAGTTTAGCATGAGCAACTTCAAGCTTAGCATTTTTAGTTTCAAAAACATTGTCCACCTCAAGAGCCCTATCATTAGATTCCTTCACTCTAGATAATTCTAGAGCAAAAGTCTCCTCAAGAGATTTGGAGGTGGTCTGTTCATGTTCAAGAGCTTGAGATAGCTCCGCGATCTCATTTGCGTAATCACGCCCATGAGCTTCCATTTTCTCAATGGTGACCTCATGCTCCTCTAGATGAGATTCCAACTCCTCAATGTATTTCTTGCCATCAACGGCAATGGACATTATTTCCATGAAGTTGGAACAAGCAATTTTATTTTTATGAAGAGCTTGAAAAATCATCCCCCCCTTAGTTTTTAAGGAGGCAACATTATCATTCTCTTCATCATTATCCTCATCATCATTAGCATCAACATCATCATCAAGAGACATATTGGGGGTACAAAGTAGGAGATACCTTTGACGCCTTAGCCATAAGGCAAAAAGCAATAGATGATGATGTAGGATCCCTTGAGGCACCATTAAACACCACATCTTGTTCCATGGAGTGTTGGGTTTCCTCTACATTGTTAGCACAATAATTCGAGGAAATAGATGCATTTTTATCATGGCAACAAGACATAGAAAGCATATCATCATGAGATTTAGTCAAGCAATTTATACATGATATGCAAGGACTATCAACACAAGCATGTGAAACATTTGGAGTGCTCGAAGTGTTAAAGCCCAAAGAAGGAGCATTGCAATAATATAGCAATGAAGGATCATCCACAATAAGCATACTATCATCATTGCAATGACCAACACTACTCACCATATCATTACCTTGTGGCAAACCACATGTAGGTGAAGTAGAAGAAGTTGAGAAGACTATATGACCGGAGGTGGAGGGAGAACAATCATCCCCACAAATCTTGGACACACCATATTTATCTTGAAGCTTCGTCCACAACTCATGAGCATCTTGGAACGACATGAGTTGAAATATAACTACATTGCTCAATGCATCGAAAAGCACATTAGAAGCTTGAGCATTGAGATAAGAGTTTTTCTCATCCTCTAAAGATAATCTTTGGGGATCCTTTGGAGGAGAAAAACCCATATCTACAATTCGCTCTAAATTTGGGTCCATGACCCTAAAGAGATTAAGCATGCGAATTATCCAAACATCAAAATTTGTGCCATCGAAACTAAGAGTGTTAGAGAATCCTAATCCCCTAATCGACATCTTTACTCTCTAGGCGGTAAAGCCTAATAAAGAGAGATGAGGCTCTGATACCAATTGAAAGATCGCCGATGTCGCCTAGAGGGGGGGGGGGTGAATAGGCATTTTAAAATAATTACGGTAGAGGCTTGAACAAATGCGGAATAAACCTAGCGATTAATTTGTCAAGCACAAAACCTACAACAACTAGGCTCACCTATGTGCACCAACAACTTATGCTAAGCAAGATAAGCAACTATGTGATAGCAAGATATATGACAAGGAACAAAATGGCTATCAAAAAGTAAAGTGCATAAGTAAAGGGCTCGGGTAAGAGATAACCGAGGCACGCGGAGACGATGATGTATCCCGAAGTTCACACCCTTGCGGATGCTAATCTCCGTTTGGAGCGGTGTGGAGGCACAATGCTCCCCAAGAAGCCACTAGGGCCACCGTAATCTCCTCACGCCCTCGCAGAATGCAAGATGCCGTGATTCCACTAAGGGACCCTTGAGGGCGGTCACCGAACCCGTACAAATGGCGACCCTTGGGGGCGGTCACCGAACCCGTACACTTTGGCCACCCTTGGGGGCGGTCACCAGTACCCGTCAAATTGCTCGGGGCGATCTCCACAACCTAATTGGAGACCCCAACGCTTGCCTGGAGCTTTACACCACAATGATTGAGCTCCGAACACCACCAACCGTCTAGGGCGCCCAAGCACCCAAGAGGAACAAGCTCAAGGGTACCAAGCACCCAAGAGTAATAAGCTTCTCAACTTGTAACTTCCACGTATCACCATGGAGAACTCAAACTGATGCACAAATGCAATGGCAAGGGCACACAGAGTACCCAAGTCCTTCTCTCTCAAATCCCACCAAAGCAACTAATGCTAGGGAGGAAAGTAAGAGGAAGAACAAGAAGGAGAACACAAAGAACTCCAAGATCTAGATCCAAGGGGTTCCCCTCACATAGAGGAGAAAGTGATTGGTGGAAGTGTGGATCTAGATCTCCTCTCTCTTTTCCCTCAAACACTAGCAAGAATCCATGGAGGGATTGAGAGTTAGCAAGCTCAAAGAAGGTCAACAATGGGGGCAAAAATGAGCTCAAGAGATGAGGAACCATTGGGGAAGAAGACCCCCTTAAATAGGTCCCCACGAATCTGCCCGTTATGTGCAGAAAGCTGTAGGACCGGTACAACTGGTGCACGAACCGGTACAACCGGCCAAAGCAGAGGAAAAACCAACCTGGGAAAAGCTCTAAGCGGTACAACATCCTGGGGAACCGGTAGTACCGGTTAAACCGGTAAACAACCGCCCAAGAACCGCTCCAAAACAGAAACTAGTCCGGTGGTAGAGCGGTACATGGCCGGAACAACCTCCGGACCAATTCTGGAGTGGTACAACCGCTCCAAACACCAGTTGTACCGGTCAACCGGTACAACCTCTCTACGGGGCGGTACAACCTCTCTATGTAAAACAGGCAATATCAAAACAGCCACAACTTTCGCATACGAGCTCCAAATTCGATGAAACCAAGTTTGTTGGAAAGCTAGCAACAAGGGCTAACACAATATTGAAAGAAATATCAATAAGAAGAAAATTAGAAAAGGCCCGTAAGAAAAAGGTGAGAACCCTTCCTCGGATAAAACCGGTAAAACCTCCAACACCGAAAACATCATAGAAGACGCATGCGAACTCCGTTTTCGATGAACTCAAGCTTGTCATCAAGATGACCATAAGCTCTAAGACTCACAAAGAGAACCAAACAAGAACCAAGAACGATGATGCAAGGATGCAATGGTTTGAGTTCTCTATGAATGATACGACCAAGCTACTCATCGAGAGCCCCCCTTGATAGTACGGTAATCAATCCTATAACCCGGTCTCCCAACTACCACCATGAGACCGGTAAAAGAGAAAACCTATCAAGGGCAAACCTTTGCCTTGCACATGGTCCACTTGAGCTAGAGGATGACGATCTTGACTCCCTCAAGTTGGACCATCTTTCTTGATTGCATTGGCTCAATGAAGACTAGATGATTGCTCCCCCATACTCCACTATGGGTGAGCCACTCTTCGGCACATCTTCACAAGTCCATTGACACCACAATGGATGGCAAGATTCAAGCACTCGATCTCTTCGTGATGCTCCACTTGAACTTGCACACGACAATCTTGATGACGATCACCACTTGATGTCATCCTTTCCATGGGTTGTATGATATCTTCCTCTTGACGCAAGCCCATCGATACGTACCTAACCCCACAAAGAACTCTCACATAGACCATGGGTTAGTACACAAAGTGCAATGGATAATGCTTACCATACCATGGGATCACTTGATCCCTCTCGGTACATCTTCTATGCTTTGTGAGTTGATCAACTTGATTCACTCTTGACTTAGTCTTGATCAACCTTGAATGTTTCCAACTCTCTTCATTTGGATGATGTCTTGAAGGTAAACATGAATGATCATACAATCTTCTTCTTCAAGACATGCTTGCAATAAGCTCAACACTCACATGACCAATCTTTGGATAATTCCTTAATAGCACCTTGGTCAACTCATAAACTCCTTGAAACCAACACATGGACTTCAAGAAAAGCCTATGGACAAAACCTTCAAATATAACTCAAGGCAACCATTAGTCCATAGAGATTGTCATCAATTACCAAAACCAAACATGGGGGCATCGCATGTTCTTTCACACTCCGATTGTCGGAGAGGTATCTCTGGGCCCTCTCTGTAATGCACATCACTATAAGCCTTGCAAGCAATGTGACTAATGAGTTAGTTGCGGGATGATGCATTATGTAACGAGTAAAGAGACTTGCCAGTAACGAGATTGAGCTAGGTATTGAGATACCGACGATCGAATCTCAGGCAAGTAACATACGAATGACAAAGGGAACAACGTATGTTGTTATGCGGTTCGACCGATAAAGATCTTCGTAGAATATGTAGGAGCCAATATGGGCATCCAGGTTCCACTATTGGTTATTGACCAGAGAGGTGTCTTGGTCATGTCTACATAGTTCTCGAACCCATAGGGTCCGCACACTTAACGTTCATTGACGATATAGTATTATATGAGTTATGTATGTTGGTGACCGAATGTTGTTCGGAGTCCAGGATATGATCACGGACATGACGAGGAACTCCGGAATGGTCCGGAGATAAAGATTGATATATGGGATAATAGTGTTTGGTCTTCCAAAGGGTTCCGGAATTCACCGGAAGGGGTTCCGGATGTTTCCCGAAATGTTTGGGTACGGGAACACTTTATTTAGGCCAAAGGGGAAAGCCCATAAGGTTTTTGGAAAGCACAAAAGGAAGTTTTGTGGAGTCCAGTGGCCAGATGCCAGGGTCCCTGGCGTCTGGGTCCAGACGTCGGGAACCCTGGCGTCTGGCCCTGGAGTCCGAGAAGGACTCTTGCCTTTCGGGTGAAACCGACTTTGTGGAGGCTTTTACTCCAAGTTTCGACTGCAAGGCTCAACATATAAATAGAGGGGCAGGGCTAGCACCAAAGACACATCAAGAAACACCAAGCAATGTGCCGGCAACCCCGTCCCCTCTAGTTTGTACTCCGTCATAGTTTTCGTAGTGTTTAGGCGAAGCCCTGCGGAGATTGTTCTTCACCAACACCGTCACCACGCTGTCGTGCTACCGGAACTCATCTACTACTTTGCCCGTCTTGCTGGATCAAGAAGGCGAGGACGTCATCGAGCTGAACGTGTGTTGAACACGGAGGTGCCGTACGTTTGGTACTTGATCGGGGCGGATTGTGAAGGTGTACGACCACATCAACCGCGTTGATAAACGCTTCCGCTTAGCGATCTTTAAGGGTATGAAGATACACTTCCCCTCTCATTGCTATGCATCACATAGATAGATCTTGCGTGATCCTAGGAAATTTAGTACGTATATATATATATTCAATCTATGCCGAACTTATCAACCCATCTTTCATTACAGGGCTGGACCAAGAAATCAGAGCGGATCAAGTGTCCGGCTCCACTGCCCGAAAACCCAGTCACTCCTGAGCTGTAGGAGATGTTGGTCCCGGCATCTTATTAGCCGCCAGAGAAGAAGGCCAAGAAGAAGAGCATGGGCCCCAAGAATGGGCCCCACCATAAAGGGCCTCCAGCAACTGTGTCCGGAGGGACCGGCCCCGTCTCCTCCCACGAGGAAGATGAGGATGAAGAAGAGGGGAAGGAGGATGATGAGGAAGTGGAGAGCGACTCCCCCCCTCAAGACGAGCAGGGGAAAAAGGACAGGCTCTGAGAACCTGGAGGGGACGATGCCGAAGAAAGGGCGGGTGGTCCTCTCGGACAGTTCGGGCTTAGAGTCCGAACACAGCCCAGCGCGGGTCCAAAGAGAAAAGCCCCTAGCTGAAACATAAGTATTAGAAACTTACTCGTTCAATTATCGCTTTAATTTTGACTTTGTCATGCTCAACTTCTTTTATTCTTTTTAGCCCTCCGCGCGAGATCCCGATCCCCTCTTCTTTGATGGGGAACTCTCTAGCCCCCGGGGAGGCGGAGAGTGGCGGTCCACATCGCACCCTCTCTTCCCTTGCCAACGAGGACGCCGAGGTGTCGTCCCAAAGTCCATCTCCTGGCCGGGGAGGGGTGGACGAGATAGTCTAGAAGGCGCCCGAGGACAACACCTCGGACGTCGTAGAGCGGGGCACGGCGAGCCCCACGACCCCCGAGGGAGGGGGGCTTCAACAGTCTGAGCCCTCGCCGAACACCGTCCCGGAGACCAATACGGCTCCGGGTTCGGACCAACATCCCCCTTCGAAAGAGGGGCGACGGAGCAAAAGCTCCCTCAGCGGCCTCTGTCAATCCGGAGGCCGCTGACACACTGCGAGAGACACTGCAACATGCCTCCATTGTGGAGGAACACCGCACCCTTATGGGTGCGGTTATGGAGAAGGTTCAGTTCGCGAAGGGCGGACTGACCGAAGCTTTCCAAAGCCTACTAACAGACTTCGAGGTAAGCAACATAATATTTTTCACAAGTACATATACGTGTGGGGAGAAGCCCATGTGTAGATAGTATCCCATGAGACTCTATCCGGATTAGAAAAATCCGAACAGAGGATCATCAATAAGTATATAATGCACTGTATTTTGTATTTGACAGGCTTCTAAGCTGGCGGCTACTGCCCAGGCCGCAGAATTTGCCGAGCTCAATCGGAAGCTTCGGCTATTCGATGAGGAACTTAACCGTACCAACAAACGGTTTGACGAAACCCAAGGTATGAGGTATTTCAGTATATCCAATAATTACGTTCGTGCGCATTCAGTTTTAAACTGACTAAGTATGGTATGAATATACTCGCAGTTGGCGTAGCAGAGGTTGAGTCCCTCAAGAGCGCCCTTGCCAAAGCTAAGAAGGAGGCAGAGGCAAGTAAGGTGGCCGTGGACAAGGCTTTAGAGGAAGAGCAAACCACCCTCCAAAAACATGAGGCGCGGGTGGGGGAAGTAGAGCAGGAGCTCAAGGATGCTGTCGGTGTCAAAACCGGCGGATCTCGGGTAGGGGGTCCCGAACTATGCGTCTAGGCGGATGGTAACAGGAGACAAGGGACACGATGTTTTACCCAGGTTCGGGCCCTCCTGATGGAGGTAAAACCCTACGTCCTGCTTGATTGATATTGATATTGTGGATGTTTACAAGAGTGGATCTACCACGAGATCAAGGAGGCTAAACCCTAGAAGCTAGCCTATGGTATGATTGTAATGGTTGTTGTTGTGTCCTACGGACTAGAGCCATCCGGTTTATATAGACACCGGAGAGGGCTAGGGTTACATAGACTCGGATACAATAGTAGGAGATCTACGTATCCGTATCGCCAAGCTTGCCTTCCACGCCAAGGAAAGTCCCATCCGGACACGGGACGAAGTCTTCAATCTTGTATCTTCATAGTCTTGGAGTCCGGTCGATGATGATGATAGTCCGGCCGATGATAGTTCGGCCGATGATGGTAGTCCGACTATCCGGACACCCCCTAATCCGGGACTCCCTCAGTAGCCCCTGAACCAGGCTTCAATGACGATAAGTCCGGCGCGTATATTCCTTGGCATTGCAAGGCGGGTTCCTCCTCCGAATGATAGAAGATTGTGAACACCAGGATAGTGTCCCGCTCTGCAAAATAAGTTCCACATTTCACCGTAGAGAGAATAATATATACACAAGTTCAATCTGCTGACGTTTTTTGCGGCATGACGTCACGCCACTACCAAGCCATTACTTGAATCGTTTTTTACTCTACCACCTCAGCGCATTTAGCGAAGCAGTTTCCTTGGCATGTCTTGTCGAAGCAGAGATCGTGTTCCCCCTTAATCCGGGATTCTCATTAATACGGAGTGGGTAACCCAACCGTGCCCGTCGCCACACCCCCTCTATCGAAGGCGAGTCCCAAATGGTCACGGAGACGGCTCTCGGTATTCTCCCTCTTTATAACGGGACCAAGCCTCGTTTCTTTTCTTCAATCCTCCATCGAATCCTCTCCCCGCTCCAAGTTCCAGCACCTAGAGCTCCAGATTCGAGCGCTTCGGACCTTCAACGATGTCCGGTTCCGACCTCCAGGGCCGGTGGATTCCCTCCTCCGTCGCGGAGGAGGACATGCTAAAGCTGCGGGAGGCCAAGTACCTGGCTTATGAGATTTCGCACAGGTTGCCTGCCGAAGGGCAGGCCATCCCCACCCCCGAGCCCGGCGAGTATGTCGTTTTTGTATCCCACCTCTGTCGGGGTTTAGGCTTCCCGATGGATCCTTTTGTGAGAGGGCTCATGTTTTACTATGGGTTGGAATTCCACGATTTGGCTCCGGAGTCCATCCTCCATATTTCCGCATTTATTGTCGTCTGCGAAGCCTTCCTCCGCGTCACCCCTCACTTCGGCCTGTGGCTGAAGACCTTCAATGTGGCGCCGAAGATGATCGGGGGGCGTCAAGCGGAGTGTGGTGGGGCGGCCATAAGTAGGAGGGCCGATGCCCCGTGGCCCACTGGCTCCTTCCAAGAGGAGCTCGGACCGTGGCAGCAAGAGTGGTTCTATATTATCGTTCCGAGGGGCCGCAGACAAAAGCCGCCGCCCTTATTCCGCCCGGGACCTCCACGACGGTTGATGTCGTGGATCAACCAAGGGCTCAACTGGGGGCCGTCAAAGGACGTGCCCCTACTGCAGGGCCGGATTCGAGATCTCCAAACGAGGGAGGTTGATATGGTGGTGGTAATGCAGGTTATGCTGATTAGGCATCTCCCGCCCTGCAAACGCCGCCCTCTCCGGCTGTGGGAGTTCAATCCGGAGGGCCCATGGATTCTTCAACACTTCATGGGTATGACACCCCTGGAGATGTACAAATTATTCTTCGGATCGCAAGAGGCGCGTCCGGAATTGACCGAGGATGCTGGCCTAAGCTGCAACCGCCTGGATACTCAAGTAAGTAGTTCCAAGTCCGGACATACCGTTTGTTTGCCTTTCGATGATTCGCCTTATGACCAACTTCCTTCTAAACAGGAGTGGATAGCGGAAGCAAAATTGATATGGTGTCCGGCCCCCCTCCCCGAGACCGCGCCGGATTCCGTGCTGGTCCGGATGCTTGAGGTTGCGCCTCTAGAGGAAGGCGAAGGGGAAAGCAGGAAAGCTACTGCCTCGCCTAAGGAGGCTCTTGAAAGAGGGGGGATCGAGAATCCCTCCCTCCAAGGGGAGAAGAGGACTGCCTCCGAGGACCCGGGGGAAAAGCCCCTAAACGGGGGAAGAAATCTTCGCCAGAGGGTCCTGCGTCTGGGGAAGCCCCGGCCGCACAATCTCCCTTAAAGAATCAGCCCTCCAACGAGCCGTAAGTAGAAAGAAATGAGTTTTATAATAAGGGACATCCCTATTTGTGCTTCGGAGGATAACTAAAGTTTTTACCTTGTAGTTCGGATCTCCGTCCTTCGCAAATGAGCTCGTCTTCGGGGGACCTTCTTCCGAAGATGATGGAGAGCGAGACGCCTCCGTCCGGGGCGCCGTCGGATAGGGCGGACGAGCCTGAAGTGTCGTCACGGAGGGAGCCCCCTGGTTTGGGAAAGCCGGATAGTTCGGCGCCAACTGGTGTACGGCTGAAGGATCTGCTTGAGAAGGCGTCTATCTCAGAAGATCACCACGCATTGATGAGCATGGCGATTGAAAGGATTTCGTCCGCCGAAGGCGTGTTGCATAATGTCATCAGGAGTTTGCTGGCGGGGTTTGAGGTACGTAAAAATGACACACCTTTTAACAGTTTTGCATATAGAATGCGCCCTGTATAGATAGTAGCCCCTGAGACTCGGTAGGTTGTCGAAATCGACAGCGTGCCGAGGATCAAAATCGCAGGTTTAAATTTCTGCCGTGCTGATGCAGGTGGCGGGTCGTCCGGGGGCCAGCCAGACTTATGGAGTTGCTGAACTAAAGCGGCAACTCGCTGTTGCGGATGCGGACATCACGCTGGTCAACAGGCGACTTGATGAGTCGCAAGGTAAGTGTTTCTGTGCGGTCACTTGGTAAGGGAGCCGAAGCCAGCTCCTTACAACATGTGTGTGAAATGCAGATAGTGCCGCTGCTGTGGAGAGCCTTCGGACCAAACTTGCTCAAGCCAAGGAGCAGGCCAGAAGGAGTAATGCGGCGGCCTCGAGGGCGGCCGAGGAATTAGCGGCCGAAAGGGTCGCACACTGCCGGAGCAGGGAAGAGATGGCCGAAATGGCCGTGAAGTTAAAAGATGCTACCGACCGCAATGAGGCTCTTGGGAAGGAGCGCCTAGCGGGGCAAGAAGACCTGGGGAAGGCCACCGCCGAAGCCAAGGATGCCCGCTCTGCAATGCGGGCTATAAAGGAAGAGCTGCGCCAGGCCGGAGATATTGTAGCTGGCAAGCCTTTTCTGCTGCGCCGAAGGTTTACGGATCCAAAGTATGCTCAGCTGGGCCAACTATGGGGTCCAGAGGACCCTTATATGGACTTAGCAGCGAGTGCGGCGGATGCCGTTGTGCATTTTCGAAGCCAGAAGGATCACAAGACGGAAGAGCTGTTTTGGTCTCAATTCCATAGTCCGGAGTGTTCACTTCCGCTGACCGACCATTTGGCCGAGAGGGCTGAGCTAAATAGGTTGTCCGGGCTTGCTATGACGGATATAGTGACCCATGTCTGGCTGGATAGGCCCGAGCCGAAGAGTTACTTTGGCTTATTGCAGCAATTTCTTGGGGCGGTGCCGCATATCAAGGCGATGAAGCGGTCGGCCTGCATAGAGGGTGCGCGGATGGCACTCGCCCGTGTGAAGACACATTGGACAGAGATGGATGCCACCGCTGTTGCGACCCCGGGTTCGGACGATAACCGGTTACCCGCCGAGCACTATTTTGGCGAAGTGCTGCGTGGTGCTCATGTAATAGAGTCGCAGTGCTCAAAAAATGTTACGTTTGAATGAACGTTTTTATGATGTAAAACAATATTTATGATGTAAGCGCCTTTTATACTTGTGCGTTCAAGTAATAGAATATCTCCTATGCGGCCGTTCATGTATACGTGTGTATAACCTGAAAGATGGCAGTCGTCGGCTTCAGCCCCCACGCACAAGGTGCGGGGGTGTTCGCAAAAAATAGCGCGTTTTCACACTTAATCCGACGTATCGGTCCTGTAAAGGAGGTGGTAGAGTAGCAAACGAGGCAACCGGACTATAATGCTATATCACTTTCACTTAGCCATGGAGTTCGAGGGTGGGGCTACGACATAGCCCCTGGCGGCACCGCGCTCTCCGAATTTGGGGCGCGTATGTGCGTGACCGGGAAACGTCCCTTCGTCAAAGCGGAGGAATTCTAAACATTCCCATGGTCGATCGAGTGGTTGACCAGTCTCTCGCTGTATCATGACAGTCAGTTTTCGGCTTTCTCTACTGAGGTGCTCGCCCAGCCGAACTGGGGCACAATCGCAGTAGTTCTCCTGGTGCCGCGTTAGCCGGTGATACGGAACGTAAGGCAGCAAAACACAGGAGCCGGGCAAACCCAACATTTGACCAAAGACATGATTCGGAGCTGATGCATATAAGGCCTAACTCGAGACGCCGAACACTCCCGAAGGTGTTCGGTCTTTACAATAGCGGGCAAAACAATGCCCTAAGCCCCTTGTGTCCAGGTACGGGCAAGTTCTTCTGGCGCGGCCGATGCCAAAACGCCAGTCTCCACTCTGGTTATAATGAGAAACCAGGGGATTATAGCAACAAGAGACAGTAAGAAAGGTTTACGTAGGGTCTTAGTCTGAAAAGAGTCCTTGCAACGGGTCCCTACTGCACGTCTGCGCCTGTGTCTCCGTTGTGCCGTATCCTGGACGGGTGTGCACATTGTTCATCTGTAAAAAGAGAGGAACTTAGTTTGAAAAGAAATCGTGCGAGAAAGTGCATAAAAAATTGAAATATAGATTAATAAAGTTGAGCCTATGCTAGCTCATTATGGCTTATATGTACAAACCCTTGTGAAGGGGTGTGCGGCTAGGTAGCCCCTAGCTTATTTATTCCGGACTCGTCCAGCCGTGTCCGGGGCCTCAGGCAACCTTTTAATGAAATGATGCCACGTGGACCGGGCATTTTAAGTGTAAGAGACGCGTAATGTGGTATTGCATTGAAGCGGACGAAAGCTTCCCGTCCCAATGATGCTTGATAGCTACTTTTAAATGGGGCGACATGAAAGGTTAGCTTTTCTCGTCGGAAGTTGTCGGGTGACCCGAACACAACGTCTAGTAATAATGAACCTGTGCGCCTGGCGTAATGGCCTGGCGCCACTCCTTTGAAGGAAGTGCGGCTATGCCGAATTGTAGTAGGGTCTATCCCAACTTGTGGATTGTGTCCGGATATAGCAGGTTTGAGTCACTGCCGCCGTCCATCAAAACCTGCGTGAATTGCAGCCCGTCTATTATGGGATCCAATATCAGGGCAGTCTATCCTGCGTTCCGGATACTTCTGGACTATTCCAGATGGTGAAAGTGATTGGTTTTGACATCCAATCTCGGTGTTCCGCTGGGGTGGACCGTGCGACACTTGTCTTAGCGAGTGCCGTGTTGGTTTTCCGTACTATCACATGAAGCAAGTTTACTGTTTTGACTTCTTGTGGGAAAGTCTTTTGACTTCCGGTGCTCTACTGGTGGGGTTCGTCATCGTCCTCGCTTGGCGCATCGAGCCCCTTGTGTCCGACGTTGAGTCTGCCGGACTGTTTAAAAACCCAACAATTTCGGTTGGTATCGTTTGCAGGCCTTCCGGAGGTACTATGGATTTGACATATCTGATCTAAAATTTTGTTTAAATTTGATATCTCGTCGCTGTTGTCCTTAAGAGGCAGTGTTTTATTGTTTGGCTGCGAGCTTTTGAATCCGGCGTTGACCGCCGTGCCCTTTGGGCTTTTTTCTTTATTCCGGCACTGATCTTTCCTGCGCCGTGATTTTCTGTTTCCATCTCTGATCTCGGATGTACTCGGGTCGCTGGTGCTGCATCTTGCTAGCCAGCTGTCTTCTCCTGCGCAAAAGCACGTCATGAGGCTTGTTAGCGCGGCCATTGTTCCTGGCTTCTCTTGGCCGAGGTGTCTGGCGAGCCATTCGTCTCGGACGTTGTGTTTAAAAGCTGCTAAGGCTTCCGCGTCCGGACAGTCGACTATTTGGTTCTTTTTGGTAAGGAACCTGTTCTAGAATTTGCGCGCTGACTCTCCAGGCTGTTGGGTTATATGACTCAGATCGTCTGCATCCGGAGGGCGGACATAAGTCCCTTGAAAATTTGCTCTAAACGCGTCCTCAAGCTCTTCCCAACTTCCAACAGTGTTTTCTGGGAGGCTTTTGAGCCAATGCCGAGCTGGCCCTTTGAGCTTGAGAGGTAGGTATTTTATGGCGTGGAGATCATCTCCTCTAGCCATGTGTATGTGTAGTATGTAATCTTCTATCCAGACTCCGGGGTCTGTTGTGCCGTCGTATGCCTCTATGTTTATGGGTGTGAACCCTGCTGGAAATTCATGATCCAGCACCTCATCGGTAAAACATAGCGGGTGTGCGGCGCCCCTGTATTTGGGTGTGCCGCTGTCTTTGAACACTTGTCGTGTTGTGTTACTTCCTGGGGCCCTCTTTTTTGGCCCGTAGATGGACCTAGTTGGGCCGTCCGTTTTCCCAGGATCATAAGTCGGCTTGTGTGCGGCGCCGCTTGTCGCTTTTGGCCTGTCATCTGGCCGTCTATCCGGCCAGGCGGCCTCTTTATTTTTTGACTGTGAGGGCTCTATGGCTTCCTCGTCAAATCCTGGCAGCAACTTGCGCTTCGGGTAGCTCTTTGTTTGATGGCCATTGCCATATTTGTCTGCGGTCTTGAGTACTTTGCTCCACTTCATTCTGAGTATGTCTTCTGTTGTTTTGAGCTTCCGTTTTTCCTTCTTCAAACTTCTTGCAGTGGCGACGAGTCTTTTGTGAAGGTTCTTATGCTCTGGTGTTGTGTCCGGATTGTTGATTGCTCCGTGAAGTGGTTGATTATCCGGTTGGTTGGTTGGTTGGTTGGTTGTATGTTCGTCGTCCGCTGGTTTGCCCTGCTCTATCGCTGGGTCGTTAGGAATGCTGCTTTGATCGAGGCGGGACTTAGGGCGGCGTCTACGTCGCCATTTTGGTTGTTTATCGGCGGGATTATCCTCTGCCGCATCCCGTTGTTCCTCGTTATCGCTTCCCTTTGGGGTGTCCACCATATGTATGTCATGTGACGAGGTGGCCTTCCAGTGCCCTGTAGACGCTGGTTCTTGATTGTCTCCGGCATCGTCGTCCATACCGTTGATGTCTTTGGAGTCGTAGTTTAGCACGTCGGTTAGATCGGCGACGGTGGCTACGAAGTGGGTGGTGGGTGGGCTCTGAATTTCTTCATTGTCCGCGTCCCGACCATCCTGGCCGTAGTTCGGCCAGGGCTCTCCGGATAGTGAGAGATGCTTCAGCGAATTTAAGATATCGCCGAAGGGTGAGTGCTGAAAGGTGTCCGCAGCGGTGAATTCCATGATCGGCGCCCAATCGGATTCGACTGGCAGGGGCGCAGGAGGTTCGGAGTCCGGCAGGGGGTCCGGCACCTCGGAGTCATGGGCTTTATGCGGGACAAGGTAAGTGTTCGGCTCCATCACCGTGGAAGTTGCAGCTCCCGAGGCGGTGTCCAGCCATCCGTCCTCGATCCGTGCGATCGGCTCCGAACTATGGGTCGGAGCGGATTCGTGTGCGGCCTCCAAGGTGCTGTCCGGCGGCAGAGTTAGGTCGTGCCCGTCATGGTAGCGCGGCACGCTTGGCTGTGGCTCAGATCCATCGAAGATCAAGTCTCTGCGGATATCGGCCGTGAAGTTTAGGCTTCCAAACCTGACCTGACGGCCAGGGGCGTAGCTTTCGATCTGCTCCAGATGGCCAAGTGAGTTGGCCCGTAGTGCGAAGCCGCCGAATACGAAGATCTGTCCGGGGAGAAAAGTCTCACTCAGGACTGCGTCATTGTCGAAGGAGGCCATCAAGCCTATCGGTGACGACACAGAGGAACTCTCAATGAAAGCACCAATGTCGGTGTCAAAACCCGCGGATCTCGGGTAGGGGGTCCCGAACTGTGCATCTAGGCGGATGGTAACAGGAGACAAGGGACACGATGTTTTACCCAGGTTCGGGCCCTCTTGATGGAGGTAAAACCCTACGTCCTACTTGATTGATATTGATATTGTGGATGTTTACAAGAGTGGATGTACCACAAGATCAAGGAGGCTAAACCCTAGAAGCTAGCCTATGGTATGATTGTAATGGTTGTTGTTGTGTCCTATGGACTAGAGCCATCCGGTTTATATAGACACCGGAGAGGGCTAGGGTTACATAGAGTCGGTTACAATAGTAGGAGATCTACATATCCGTATTGCCAAGCTTGCCTTCCACGCCAAGGAAAGTCCCATCCGGACACGGGACGAAGTCTTCAATCTTGTATCTTCATAGTCTTGGAGTCCGGTCGATGATGATGATAGTCCGGCCGATGATAGTTCGGCCGATGATGGTAGTCCGGCTATCCGGACACCCCCTAATCCGGGACTCCCTCAGATGCTATCGCAAAATGTGAGTCCTTAGAGCAAAAGAGTTCGGAGCAGGCCTCCGAGCTCACCAAAGCTCTTGAGGACCTGAAGGAGGCCCGGGTTGACGCCCAGGGTGATCGTCAGGAGATACAAGAGGTGAAGCAGATTGCGGCTGGTTAGGCCTTTATCATGCAGAGTAGATATACTAGTAAGAGATACATTTTACTGACCAGAGTTTGGAGTTCTCCAGGCACCTTTGCCAATCTGCCGAGGAGTATTGCGGATGCCACTGCATTCTTTCGAGCCAAAGAGGGGAGCTCGACAGAGAAGTTGATCTGGTCGTAGTACCTTGCGCCAGAACTTCCCCTAAGCGACCAGCTAAAGCAGCTGTCCGAGCTGCACAGGGTGGCCGGACTGGCCATGAAGGATGTTATAGTCCGCCTGTGGCCAGCCGATTCCATCCCTAATAGTCACTTCAGACTCGTGAAGAGGCTAGTGGAGGAAATTCCTCGGATTGATGCCCTCAAGCGGTAGTCCTGCATTGAAGGTGCCCAGATGGCCTTTGCCCGTGTCAAGGTGCAGTGGGCATAGATGAAGGCCACCGAAATTGCTACCGCGGGGCCACCTGAAGGGAAAGAGCACCGGCGTCCGGAGAAGTACTTTGACGAGGTCCTCGAGGGAGCCCGCATTGTAGATGGCTAGTGTTCGAAGGACGTCATCTTTGAGTAGTTGAGTCCAGTTTGTAAGAGTCATGTAATGAACTCATGATGTAAAAAAGATGGTTATGCTTTTTATGATTAGTTTATCCTCCTATTTTGGCCGTTTATATGTCTGAAAGTTTGCCAGTCGTCGGCTTCAACCCCCATGTAAATATTATAGGGGTGTTCGGGAACACATGACAACACTAAATCCAACGTCTTGGTCCGATGTAGGAAGCGTCTTGCGGAGTGAACTAGGCAATCAGACTATGTGGCTTTAGTACTTTCACTTAGCCATAAGAGTCTATTGGTGCCACTAAGTACTAGCCCCTCGTTGCATGATCGGCAATCCAGAGTGTGGCGCCTTTACAACGCGGTTGGTCAAAAAACCCAGCCCCTCGTATGACACGACATAAATCACAAACGATTCGTAGTATAACACTAAGTCACCGGATCGCTGACCCGCTCTCGCTTATCATGACAGTTAGTTTTCAACTTTCTCTACTGAGGTACTGGACCGGACGAACCGGAAATATAATTGTAGTAGTTCTCCCTTTAATACCTTAGACGAACTTGCGGAACATAAGGTGGCAAATATAGGAGCCGGGCAACCCAACTATAGACCGAAGACATGATTCGGGGCTGATGCATATAATGCCATATCCGGGATGCCGAAGAGTGCCCTATGGGTATTCAGACTTAGGAATTTTACGGGGCCGAATACAAACCCTAGTATGAAGACCGTGTCAAACCACGTATGTCAGTCGAACATAAGGGGGAGCGCAGTTGACAACGAGAAACCAAAACCCAGATGAGAAGAGGATAATCATCCCCGCCCTTTGTATCTTTATTGATACGTCGATGACAGGCAATGTCGTTCATTGTTAAGGTCATATTACATGCCCAAAGAGAAAAATAAAAGATTTTACATAAGGGAAAATCTAACACAGGGCCTAAAAATCATAGTTCAGAAAAGAAACTTCCATGATGCCTTGCCGCACGTCTGCGCCTTTTATCCTTAGTAGTAAGTCCTTTGAGAGGAGTATTTGATGGTTGGGACGCGCCGGCCTTTAAAAGGTTCTCATGCGACAACCATCTTGCAAGTGGGGCTCTTGATGAACCAATGCAAAAGGAAAAAAGATATATGCGGTCCAACTGTGGTCAAGCCATGCAATGGACCTCTTCCGCAGTGTGCCTCCGGCGCCACCCAAGGTATTTTTAGTGCGTAATTGTGTATGCGTGGTACATAAGTTGCAACTTGGTGGGGCGGCCGGCGGAGGCCGAACTGCTAATCAATGTACGGATCCGTTGATTGATTGCTATTATGCGTGGACCGGACTCGTTTGGATACTTCGTTGGCTTTATTGGCTGGTGAACTGTTCGGCTTGATAAGGCCGCTATATACTTCGGCTGCAAGGGCCACGGTGTGCTCTTCAGTACAGAGTGAGCGCTCCATATTACCATTGAATGTAATAACTCCACGAGGTCTAGGCATTTTAAGCTTCAAGTAAGCATAGTGCAGGACTGCATTGAAGCGGGCGAAAGCAGTTTGTCCGAGCAGTGCATGGTAGCCTGCGGAAAGGGACGATGTCGAAGATTAACTCTTTGCTGTGAAAGTTATCTGGGGAGCCGAATACTACCTCCAGTGTAATTGAGCCTGTACAACGAGCCTCCACTCCTGGTATCACACCTTTAAAGATAGTGTTACTAGGCTTGATTCGTGATGGGTCGATCCTCATCTTACGAATAGTATCTTGATAGATCAAGTTTAGAATGCTTCCTCCGTCCATAAGGACTCTGGTGAGGTGGTATCCGTCAATGATTGGATCAAGAACCAGGGCGGCCGAACCACCATGACGGATACTAGTTGGGTGGTCCCTGCGATCAAAGGTGATTGGACAGGTTGACCATGGGTTGAACTTGGGAGCGACAGGCTCTACGGCATAGACATCCCGTAATGCGCGTTTGTGCTCTCTTTTAGGGATATGCGTGACATATATCATATTCACTGTCTTCACCTCGGGGGGAAACTGTTTCTGACCCCCGGTGTATGGCTGACGGGACTCGTCATCGTCTTCAGTTGGAGGCCCTTTTCCCTTGTGTTCGGTATTGATTTTACTGGCCTGTTTGAAGACCCAACAATTCCTGTTGGTGTGATTTGCAGGCTTATCGGGTGTGCCATGAATCTGACAGGGCCTCTCAAGGATTTTATCTAGGTTGGATGGCCCGTCTTTATTGCCTTTGAAAGGTTTCTTCCACTGATCGGACTTAGAACCGCCGAATCCGGCATTGACTGTCGTATCGTCTGCGTCGTCGTTGTTATTGTTCCGACGTTTGTCTTTATTTCGGCGAGGTTTACCATTGTCGTCCCACACCTCAGAGGTGTCGGGATCACCAGAGTTGTTGCTTCTATGAGCCAACCAGCTGTCTTCACCCGCACAAAAGCGGGTCATGAGTGCCGTTAAGGCTTCCATGGTCTTCGGCTTTTCTTGCCCAAGGTGTCGGGCAAGCCATTCGTCACGGACGCTGTATTTAAAGGCCGCTAAGGCTTTGACGTCCGGATAGTCTACGATCTGGTTCTTTTTAGTTAAGAACCGATTCCAAAGCTTGCGAGCTGATTCGCCTGGCTACTAAATTATGTGACTCAAGTCGTCGGCATCCGGTGGCCGGACATAAGTGCCCTGAAAGTCAGCCCTAAAAGCATCTTCCTAGTCTTCCTAGGTTCCAACGGAGTTTTTTGGGAGGCTGTTTAGCCAATGCCGTGCTGGTCCTTTCAGCTTTAGAGGAAGGTATTTAATGGCGTGGAGATCATCTCCTCAAGCCATATGAATGTGGAGAAGGAAATCCTCAATCCAGACGGCCGGATCCGTTGTCCCGTCGTACTGTTTGATGTTTATGGGTTTAAACCCTTCCGGAAATTAGTGTTCCATAACCTCATCGGTAAAGCATAGGGGGTGTGCGGCCCCTCTATATCGCACAATATCGTGGCGGAGATCTGCTGACATTTGAGCTCAGTTCTGATCCCAAACATAGTAGCGGTCGTCACGCTAGGCTTCATAGCCATTGTCTCGTGCCGGAGCACAACCCCTTGATTCGTAGATTGACCTGGTCTGCCCAGCTTTATTAGCTAGGTCACGTTGCAAGTCGTACGTGTATTCTGCAGCTGCCGTTTCCCTACCTCTTTGGTGAGGGAGTGTGGGTTGGTGTTCGGCTTGATATGCCATTTTATCCCGTCCACGTGGTGGTTGGTCTGCCTGATTATACTTCGATGGAATTGCCTCAAGGGCTTCATCATCGAATTGTGGCAGCAGCTTGTGCTACCTCTTGAGCATGCGTTGGTTTTCCCTTGAAGAGGAAAGGGTGATGCAGCAAAGTAGCGTAAGTATTTCCCTCAGTTTTTTAGAACCAAGGTATCAATCCAGTAGGAGGCTACACTCAAATCCCTCATACCTGCACAAACAAATAAGAACCTTGCAACCAACACGATAAAGGGGTTGTCAATCCCTTCACGGCCACTTGCAAAAGTGAGATCTGATAGAGATAATAAGATAAATATTTTTGGTATTTTTATGATATAGATTGGAAAGTAAAGATTGCAAAATAAAATAGATCGGGAACTTATATGATGGAAAATAGACCTGGGGGCCATAGGTTTCACTAGTGGCTTTTCTCAAGATAGCATAAGTATTACGGTGGGTGAACAAATTACTTTCGAGCAATTGATAGAAAAGTGCATAATTATGAGAATATCTAGGCATGATCATGTATATAGGCATCACGTCCGCAACAAGTAGATCGAAACCATTCTGCATCTACTACTATTACTCCACACATCGACCGCTATCCAGCATGCATCTAGAGTATTAAGTTCATAAGAACAGATTAACGCATTAGGCAAGATGACATGATGTAGAGGGATAAGCTCAAGCAATATGATATAAACCCCATCTTTTTATCCTCGATGGCAACAATACAATACGTGCCTTGCTGCCCCTGCTGTCACTGGGAAAGCACATCTCAAGATTGAATCCAAAGCTAAGCACTTCTCCCATTGGAAGAAAGATCAATCTAGTAGGCCAAACCAAACTGATAATTCGAAGAGACTTGCAAAGATAACAAATCATACATAAAAGAATTCAGAGGAGATTCAAATATTGTTCATAGATAATCTTGATCGTAAACCCATAATTCATCGGATCTCGACAAACACACCGCAAAAAGAATTACCTCGAATAGATCTCCTAGAAGATTGAGGAGAACTTTATATTGAGATCCAAAGAGAGAGAAGAAGCCATCTAGCTAATAACTATGGACCCGAAGTTCTGTGCTAAACTACTCACACTTCATCGGAGAGGCTATGGTGTTGATGTAGAAGCCCTTCATGATCGATTCCCCCTCCGGCGGAGTGCCGGAAAAGGCCCCAAGATGGGATCTCACAGGTACAGAAGGTTGCGGCGGTGGAAATAGGGTTTCGTGGTGCTCTCGGATGTTTTCAAGGTATATGAGTATATATATAGGCGAAAGAAGTCGGGCAGGGGAGCCACGAGGGGCCCACGAGGGTGCTGGCGTGCCTACCCCCCTAGGCGTGCCCTCCTGCATCGTGGCCTCCTCGTTTCTTTCTTGACGTCCACTCCAAGTGTCCTGGATTGCGTTTGTTCCAAAAATAACTCTCCCGAAGGTTTCATTCCATTTGGACTCCGTTTGATATTCCTTTTCTACGAAACACTGAAATAGGCAAAAAAACAACAATTTGGACTGGGCCTCCGGTTAATAGGTTAGTCCCAAAAATAATATAAAAGTGTATAATAAAGCCCATTAAACATCCAAAACAGATAATATAATAGCATGGAACAATCAAAAATTATAGATACATTGGAGACGTATCAAGCATCCCCAAGCTTAATTCCTGCTCGTCCTCGATTAGGTAAATGATAAAAACAGAATTTTTGATGTGGAATGCTACCTAGCATAATTCTCAATGTAATTTTCTTTATTGTGGCATGAATGTTCAGATCTGAAAGATTCAAGACAAAAGTTTAATGTTGACATAAGGGTAATAATACTTCAAGCATACCAACAAAGTAATCATGTCTTCTCAAAATAACATGGCCAAAGAAACTTATCCCTACAAAATCATATAGTCTGGCTATGCTCTATCTTCATCACACAAAATAATTATATCATGCACAACCCCGGTTTTAGCCAAGCAATTGTTTCATACTTTAGTATTTTCAAACTTTTTCAATGTTCACGCACTATAGGTGGAATAGGATGGTGGTTGTGGAGAAGACAAAAAAGGAGAAGATATTCTCACATCAACTAGGCGTATCAACGGGCTATGGAGATGCCCATTAATAGATATCAATGTGAGTGAGTAGGGA
Organism: Triticum aestivum; assembly: GCF_018294505.1. Lineage (NCBI taxonomy): Eukaryota > Viridiplantae > Streptophyta > Magnoliopsida > Poales > Poaceae > Triticum > Triticum aestivum. The sequence goes on along the minus strand of NC_057810.1, from coordinate 700,727,057 downwards.
TTGCCATGCAACAGATGCACCAGAGCTATAAGTGTATGAAAGCTCATCAAAAGAAACTAAGTAGGTGTGCATCCAACTTGCTCGCTTACGAAGACCTAGGGCAATTTGAGGAAGCCCATCATTGGAATATACAAGCCAAGTTCTATAATGAAAAATTCCCACTAGCATATGAAGGTGACAACATAGGAGACTCTCTATCATGAAGATCATGGTGCTACTTTGAAGCACAAGTGTGGTAAAAGGATAGTAACATTGTCCCTTCTGTCTTTTTCTCTCATTTTTTCTTCTTTTTTTTGGTGGGCTTCTTTGGCCTCTTTTTTATTTGGGCTTCTTTGGCCTCTTTTATTTTTCATAAAGTTCGGAGACTCATCCGAACTTGTGAGGGAATCATTGCTTCATTCATCCTTTCCTCGCATGGGACAATGCTCTAATAATTAAGATCATCACACTTTTATCTACTTACAACTCAAGAATCTTAGAACAAAATATGACTCTATGTGGATGCCTCTGGCGGTGTACCGGGGTATGCAATGAATCAAGAGTGACACGTATGAAAGAATTATGAATGGTGGCTTTGCCACAATTACGATGTCAACTACATGATCATGCAAAGCAATATGACAATGGTGGAGCGTGTCATAATAAACGTAACGGTGGAAAGTTGCATGGCAATATATCTCGGAATGGCAATGGAAATGCCATAATAGGTAGGTATGGTGGCTGTTTTGAGGAAGGTATATGGTGGGTGTATTGTACCGGTGAAAGTTGCGCAACACAAGAGAGGCTAGGAATGGTGGAAGGGTGAGAGTGAGTATAATCCATGGACTCAACATTAGTCATGAAGAACTCGCATACTTATTGCAAAAATCTACAAGTTATCAAAACAAAGTACTACACGCATACTCCTAGGGGAAGGGTTGGTAGGACTTAACCATCGCGCCATCCCAACCTCCACACATAAGGAAGACAATCAATAAATAAATCATGCTCCAACTTCATCACATAACGGTTCACCATATGTGCATGCTACGGGAATCACAAACTTTTAATAAGTATTCCTCAAATTCACAACTACTCAACTAGCATGACCCTAATATTACCATCCTCATATCTCAAAACAATAATCAAGTATCAAACTTCTCATAGTATTCAATGCACTTTATATGATAGTTTTTATTATACCTATCTTGGATGCTCATCATTTTAAGACTAAAATTTTAACCAAAGCAAATTACCATGCTTTTTGGGGATATGACTATTAGGTATGACCTGCCCAGGAGGGGCCGGGTTATACCTATGGCGATTCATGAAGCCCAAGACGGCGCTAGAAGATGGCGGTTCAGTTAAGGCCCAAAGGCCCGATGGTGACTTAAGGCCCGTAGAGATAAACCACCATATGTACATAACTTGTATTGTAAGGAAGGAATAGTTAGAGACCGAGCCGAACACTTTATGAGCCAGCAGGAACTCTGAGAGCCGTTGGGCGTCGACCTCTGTATATAAAGGGACGACCCGGTGGCAGTTCAGGACAAGGAAGATCACATCGAGAGCTAGGTCAAGCGATTTCGCTCCCTGGCAATCGAGACATAAGTAATCCCACCTCAAACTGGATTAAGCCATTACCTTCACCGTAAGGGGCCAAACCAGTATAAACTCCCGTGTCCTTTGTCCCTTTTTAACCCCTTTAAGCTTCCTAGTTGCGATGGCTCCACGACTAAGTCCTTCCACTAGGACATCTGCCGTGACAATTCCACGACAGTTGGCGCCCACCATGGGGCCATCGCATGGTGGATTTCAGTTCTTGAAGGGCAGCTTCGAAGGGCTCAAGGGATACGTTGTGGGCCGAATGACTAAGAGTCGTTGCGGCAAGCTCTACATCAACGACACGGGCTGGGGTCCCGACGCCGGCTCAATTGAGTACGGGTACCGGGTCCCCTTCGAAGGAATCCACATCTTCATCGGCAAGATCGGCGAGCCAGGCCCTGAGCCGGACATCTGCACCGACATCGTCGAGCGTGCAAGACCCGCCCGGGCTCAGCCTGTCATGAAGCGTGCCTTCGTGGGATGCATCCCTGGAGGGGAACTCTCTGAAGGGTCTGTGTCTGGCGGTGAGACGACCATCTACTCTGATGGTGAGTCGTCCACGGGTGAGACTGATTCGTTGTATCAACTGCAAGACGGCGGGCTCGGGGGCTATTCCAATGGCAGCAGTATTCTGGACCTCTTTGAGCCGCCGAGCAGAGTTGGGATTTTCATGGCTGGCATGCAACTCGTTTAAAACTCCATGGCCAAGGCAACGATAACTTCTGGGTCAGCGGTAGCCAGGGCAGGAGGCCCTGTGCGCCCACCGGCTCAGGTTTTGATGGATTTGATGGATAAGATGACAGCTCTATTAACCGTCGTGGTCAACCCGGTGGATCAAGCTCAACATGATACGGAAGTGGCGCAGTTAAAGCGGGATATAGTGCAAACTAAGGAAGACCTGGCGGCGGAAGATGCTAGTATGACCGCAGAGCGGGCGGCTCTGGATGCTCAAGCTCAGCGGATTCAGTCTCAGGCTTTCCAGCTCACGATGGATCAGAATGCATCAAATGAGGTCATGAGGAGAAGGTACCAAAAGACTCAATCCCGTCTGCCCCCGGTTTATGATCCTCGAAACCTTTTTCGTACACTCGGTGTAGGGCCCAGTAACTCACCGGGGGTAAACCGGGTTGCAACGCCTGGGGCTGGGACGCCGGTTCAACCACGGGTGATGGAACCTCCTCGTCTGAATACTACTCCGCCTCACTATGTACCAACACCACCGGGTCATTATTCTAACCCTTTGGAGAACATGATCACCGCGGCGGCACGTTTGGCGGCTCTCCCGGTGGATGGCGACTCACCGACGGCGGTTGAAGCATGAAGGGTCAGAGAACTTCTTCAAGATGGCTTTGGCGCAGTAGGAAGCATATTCTTATAGTTGAGACATGATTTATTCGACCCCTTGCCCAAGCTGGAGCCTGAGTTATAGCAGGCACATGGATTCGGTGGCCGTTTCAAGCAACGCCCGGCGCCGTGACCAGTCGGGCGGGCATGACCCGGCGCGTAATGGAGTTCCTAATTTGGTTGATCAGGATAGGATACGTCAAGAGGCTGAGCGGGCGGCTCAGCGGGCGGCTGAGCAGGCGGCTGAGTGGGTGTCTTACCAGTCTTTTCCGGTTTATCCGACTACTTCTATTGAGGCATGTATGACCACTAGGACTGGGGGTGTCCCTTGTCTGGTGCCGGCTCTGCGTAATGAGTGTTTGCCAAAGGATTTCAAGGGGCCTTGAAAGGTGCCAAATTACATGGCCGACTTACAGCCCGGGGCATGGATTGAAAGCTATGAGATGGCCATGGAGCTACTGGAAGTCAGTGACGCTGCAATGGCCAAGTACTTCACGATGATGTTGGATGGCCCGCACTTGGTTGAAGGGGCTGCCACCTAATTCCATCGGTTCATGGGCAGAGTTAGAGGCCCAATTTATTCAGAACTTCAAAGATACATGCAAGCAGCCCATGTCAATTGTGGATTTGACTAATTGCAAGCAAGAGGAGGGCGAGTCCACGACCCATTGGGTACGCCGGGTCAAGGCCATAATACATTCGTCTGATAATTAAGATGGATGCCGGCTCTGCAGTCTTAATGTTGGAGAAAAATTGCTATTTTACGCCTCTGAAACAGAAGCTGGGGCAGGTCAAGCGCGATTGTAATGACATGGGCCAACTAATGGCGGCTCTAGTCAAATATTCCGACTCTGATAGTACCAAGGATCCCGAGTCTGACGATGAGAAGACAGGGAAGGGAAAGAAGAACGGCAACACCAAGGGTTCTCAGCATAACCCAGCAAATCAAGGAGGCAATAATAAGCGTAAGGTGGATGGTAGCTCGGAGTTTGTGGCTAACACCAATGCTCAGGGTAACAATCAACGACCTAAGGGGAGACCACCTCCTCGGTCCGGCGGGTCAGGTCCCACTCTTGAGAAGTTGTTAAATGAGCCTTGTCCAAGGCACGGTGCTTAGTAGAAACCGGCCACTCACCTATGGAAGGACTGTACGATCATGAAGGCTTTCAAGAATTCTAACATGTTTGATGGCAATCATGGGCTGGGCGGCGGCTCAGGTGGCGGCGGTTTTCATGGCCCGGGCGGCGGTTCAAATTCCAACTTTCATGGCCCTCAAGGTAATCAAGGTGGTTATAATCAGCAATCTAGCCATTGAGGTCAGCAACAGCAGCAATCTGGATATCAGAGTAATCCGAAATAGATGAATAATGGACAGTATCATGTGTTTACCACCAGTTTGGCAAACGAGACCAGAAGCTTCATAAGAGGGTCGTGAACGCTGTTGAGCCGGCAGTTCCTCGTTATTTGTGATGGTCTAAGCAGCCTATTCTATGGAGTAGGGAAGATCGCCCTCCCCGGGTTGACAATCCGGGTCATTTGGCCTTGGTGTTGGCACCTCAGGTTGGTCGATATAAATTCACTAAGGCGCTCATGGATGGAGGCGGTAGCATCAACATCCTCTATTATGAGACTTTCCGTTGCATGGGGTTGACTGATAAAAATCTCAAGACGTCCAATACAGTCTTCCATGGAGTGGTGCCTGGTAAGTTGGCATACCCAGTGGGTAAGATTGAGCTGGAAGTGGCCTTTGGAGATGAGCGGGATTCCAGGGCTGAGAAGTTAACTTTTGAGGTGGTGAAAATCAAAAGCCAATATCATGCTCTGTTTGGACGGCCGGCTTATGCAAAGTTCATGGCACGGCCGTGTTATGTTTATCTACAGCTCAAGATGCCAGGTCATAAGGGTACCATCAAAGTGCATGGAAGTCGGAAGATAGCCTGGAATGTGAGGAAGGTGATGCTTCTTACGCTGAGTCTGTTTGCGCAACATAGGAGTTGAAGTTTTACAAGGACAATGTTGACCCGGCGGACATGACGTCTTTGAAAAAACCAACCACAGAGCATGAGCCGGTGATGAAGTTTAAATCGGCTGACGATACCAAGCTAGTTGATTTTATTCCTGGCGATTCATCTAAGCAGTTCAGTATCAGCGTTAACCTGGATCCCAAATAGGAAAGCACGCTCATCGAGTTCATCCGTGAGAACTGGGACATCTTTGCATGGAAACCTTTTGACATGCCGGGTGTACCAAGAGAACTTGCTGAGCACACTCTCAATATTGATCCAAAATTTAAGCCGCTCAAGCAGTTTCTTCAACGGTTCAATGAGGAGAGCCGTAAGGCCATTGGTGAGGAAGTGGCCCGGCTCTTGGCGGTTGGGTTCATTGTTGAAGTTTTTCATCCAGAGTGGTTGGCTAACCCGGTGTTAGTGCTTAAGAAGAACGGCACCTGGTGTATGTGTGTGGATTACACGGACTTAAACAAGGCTTGTCCGGCTGATCCTTTTGCTCTCCCTCGTATTGATCAAATCATCGATGCTACGGCGGGTTGTGAGCGTTTGAGCTTTTTGGATGCTTGTCCTGGTTATCATCATATCAAGATGGCAATTAAGGACCAGGAGAAGACGGCTTTTATTACTCCGTTTGGAGCCTTCTGCTATGTGTCTATGCCCTTTGGACTTAAGAGTGCACAGGCGACTTATCAGCGATGTGTGCAGAACTGTCTTCACAATCAAATTGGGCGCAATGTTCATGCTTATGTGGACGACATTGCAGGCAAGCTTTCGGGTTTTGTGGTTTCTAACACAGGTATTGAAGCTAACCCGGAGAAGATCAAGGCCATCACCTCCTTAGCTAAGCCGGCGTGTATCAATGATGTCCAGCGTATGGCGGGATGTATTGCTGCTTTAAGCCGGTTCATAACGCTGCCTTTGAAGATTTGAATAGACAGCTGGCTGAGCCATCGGTCCTTGCTGCTCCCATTGATAAAGAGCCATTATTATTATATGTGGCTGCTAACACACGTTTTGTCAGTGTGGCCATTGTGGTGGAGTGCAAGGAGGCTGGCAAGGAGCATCCGGTTCAACGGCCGGTTTATTACATCAGTGAGGTGCTTACTGAGTCCAAGCAAAGATATCCACATTGGCAGAAGCTCGTTTATGGGGTGTTCATGGCAAGCCGGAAGCTTAAGCAATATTTCCTGGGTCATCCCATCACTATGGTCAGTTCTGCTCCTTTAGGATATATCATTCAAAACAGAGAAGCCACGGGACGAGTCGCCAAGTGGGCCATTGAACTTGGGCCTCATGGTTTAAATTTTGTGCCTCGCACCTCCATCAAGTCTCAAGCACTAGTGGACTCTTTGATGGGTCCAGGCAATTAGAGGGCTCGGGGGCTGGAGTTGGTTTAGCTTCCCCTTGAGGTGACAAATTTTGTTATGTGCTAAGGTTGATGTTTCCCTGTACTAACAATGCAGCTGAGTATGAGGCCTTACTCCATGGTCTTCGGATGGCTAAAGAGATGAGCTTAAGCCGGGTAAGATGCTTTGGCGACTCAGATTTGGTGGCTCAACAAGTATCAGGCAAGTGGGATTCCAAGGATCCTCTCATGGCGGCTTATCGCTGTGAAGTTGATGCCATTGCTGGACACTTCAAGGGTTACCAAGTGGAGCACATTGATCGCAGAAAGAATGAGGCGGCTGATGCTTTAAGCCGACTGGAGTCGTAGCATAAGACGGTGCCACCTAACACTTTCTTGGATATTCTGCATAACCCTTCTGTCAAGTTGCCTATAGAGGAAGACTTGGCTGTTCCTGACCCGGAAGCACAATTGGTGGCGGCTCTTCACGTCATCCCAGATTGGACAGTGCCATATTTGGCTTACATGACCCGGGGCAAGTTGCCTGAGGATAAAACCTTGGCCATGCAGATAACCCGGCGGTCTAAGTCAATGACAATTGCCAATGGCGAGTTGCATCATCGCAGTGTCACTGGGGCATTTCAACGTTGTGTCTCTCCTGAGGAAGGTCAAGAAATTCTTCGTGAGATTCAAGAAGGCGATTGTGGCCATCATGTCGGGTGTAAGTCCCTTGTGGCCAAGGCTTTTCGTCATGGATTTTATTGGCTGATGGCTCACGTTGATGCGGAGGATTTGGTCAGTAAATGTGACGGTTGTTAGAAATTCTCAAGACGAGCTCATGTGCCGGCTCAAGAATTGAGGATGATTCCAATTACTTGGCCGTTTGCAGTCTAGGGACTTGACATGGTTGGGCGTTTCAAAAGGTCCAAAGATAAAAAGACCCACCTCTTGGTGGCGGTTGACAAATTCACAAAGTGGGTTGAGGTAGAGGCAGTTAGTAAGTGTGACGCAGCCACGACAGTTCAATTCATGAAAAAGGTGATCTTTCACTTTGGCTTTCCACACGGCATTATAACTGACAATGGTACTAATCTGTCCAAGGGTACCATGGAGGAGTTCTGTCAACGTGAGCATATCCGGCTTGATGTTTCATCAGTAGCTCACCCTCAATCCAATGGTCAAGCTAAAAGAGCTAATCAGGAAATCTTGAAGGGCGTCAAACCCCGTCTTATGGTTCCTTTGCAACGGACACCGGGTTGTTGGGTGGAGGAGTTACCTTCTGTGATATGGACAATAAATACTACCCCCAGCAGGTCTACGGGTTACACGCCTTTCTTCATGGTTTGCGGAGCAGAGGCGGTTCTACCTAGTGACATCTGTCATGACTCGCCCCGTGTGGCGGCTTACGTTGAAGCTGATAACGAACAAGCCCGTCAGGATGCACTTGACCTGCTAGATGAAAAGCATGACTTGGGAGCAGCCTGCTCGGCAATTTACCAACAGGACCTGCGCCATTATCACAGTCGCCGGGTTAAGTCCAGAACCTTTCAAGAAGGTGACTTGGTGCTTGTCGGTGTCAAAACCGGCGGATCTCGGGTAGGGGGTCCCGATTTGTGCGTCTAAGGCTAATGGTAACAGGAGGCAAGGGACACAATGTTTACCCAGGTTCGGGCCCTCTCGATGGAGGTAAAACCCTACTTCCTGCTTGATTGATCTTGATGATATGAGTATTAGTGAAGTTGATCTACCACGAGATCGTAGAGGCTAAACCCTAAGAGCTAGCCTATGATGATTATGATTGTTGTGATCGTCCTCATGCGGACTAAACCTTCCGGTTTATATAGACACCGGAGGGGCCTAGGGTTTACACAGAGTCAGTTACAAAGAAGGAAATCTAACATCCGGATCGCCAAGCTTGTCTTCCACGCAAAGGAGAGTCCCATCCAGACACGGGGCAAAGTCTTGAGTCTTGTATCTTCATAGTCCAACAGTCTGGCCAAAGTATATAGTCCGGCTGTCTGGATACCCCTTAATCCAGGACTCCCTCAGTAGCCCCTGAACCAGGCTTCAATGACGATGAGTCCGGCGCGCAGTTTGTCTTCGGCATTGCAAGGCGAGTTCCATCTCTGAATACTCCAGAGCAATTATTGGACACTTAAATCATGTCCGGGTCTGCAAGATGATCTTCACATTCCGCCGTAGAGAGAAAAATATTCCACAAATGTAATCTGCTGATAATTTTTGTACGGCGTGCTCTTGCATCGTGGCCCGACCCAATACGAACTGGTTTTTCTCAGCCTGCCTCGATACGCGTTGCGAGGCGGTTTTACTGGTGCATCTTGCCAAAGCAGAGATCGTGTTCCCCTTATCGCGGGATCTTCTATCAATACGGGCGCGCGCAACCCCATGACGCCTGTTAGTATGACTCCGTGTTTTTAGGCAAGTCCCAAGCGATCACGCTGAGGATGCTTGATATTCACCCCCTTTATAAAGGAGACGAGGCCTATCCCTCTTTTCCACCACCCTTGCGCCTTTTCACATCTCGTGTTCTAAGACCCGGGGCCCCAGCTCAAGTACCTCGAATCCTCAATCATGTCTGGATCCAACCTTCAAGGCTGGTGGGTGGCCTCCTCGGTCACAGAAGAGGACATCGCGAAGCTTAGGGAGGTCGGATATCTAACTGCCGACATCAAGCACAGGCTTCCTGCTCCAGGGCAGGTCATCCCTACTCCCGAACCCAACGAGAGTGTTGTATTTGTTCCTCACTTCCTCCACGGCTTAGGTTTCTCCCTTGATCCCTTTGTGAGAGGGCTCATGTTCTACTACGGGCTAGATTTTCATCATCTAGCTCCGAACGCCATACTTCAAATCTCGTTGTTCATCGTTGTGTGCGAAGCCTTTCTCCACATCACCCCGCACTTCGGCTTATGGATCAAGACCTTTAATGTGAAGCCGAAGATGATTAAGGCATGACATGTGGAGTGCGGAGGTGCTGTAATAAGCAGGAACGCCGACGCTCCATGGCCAGAGGGCTCCTTGTTGGGGAACGTTGCAGAAAATAAAAAAATTCCTACGGTTTCACCAAGATCCATCTATGAGTTCATCTAAGCAACGAGTCATGGGAGAGAGATTTCATCTACATACCACTTGTAGATCGTGTGCGGAAGCATTCAAGAGAACGGTGATGATGGAGTCGTACTCGCCGTGATTCAAATCATCGATGACCAAGTGCCGAACGGACAGCACCTCCGCGTTCAACACACGTACGGAGCGGATGACGTCTCCTCCTTCTTGATCCAGCAAGGGGGGAGGAGAGGTTGATGTTGATCGAGCAGCACGACGGTGTGGTGGTGGATGCAGCAGAACTCCGGCAGGGCTTCGCCAAGCTGCTGCGGGAGGAGGACGAGGTGTAGCAGGGGGAGGGAGGCGCCAAGACATAGGGTGCGGCTGCCCTCCCCCCTGCCCTCCTTTATATAGGCCCCCAAGGGGGGCGCCATCCCTGGGAGATGCAATCTCCCAAGGGGGCGGCGGCCAGGGGGGTGGAGTGCCCCCAAAGGCAAGTGGTGCGCCTCCCCCTTTAGGGTTTTCAACCCTAGGCGCAGGGGAGGCCCAAGGGGGGGCGCACCAGCCCACTAGGGGCTGGTTCCCCTCCCACTTCAGCCCACGGGGCCCTCCGGGATAGGTGGCCCCACCCGATGGACCCCCGGGACCCTTCCGGTGGTCCCGGTACAATACCGGGTGACCCCGAAACTTTCCCGATGGCCGAAACAGCACTTCCTATATATAATTCTTTACCTCCGGACCATTCCGAAACTCCTCGTGACGTCCGGGATCTTATCCGGGACTCCGAACAACATTCGGTTTGCTGCATACTTATATTCATACAACCCTAGCGTCACCGAACCTTAAGTGTGTAGACCCTACGGGTTCGGGAGACATGCAGACATGACCGAGTCGGCTCTCCGGTCAATAACCAACAGCGGGATCTGGATACCCATGTTGGCTCCCACATACTCCTCGATGATCTCATCGGATGAACCACGATGTCGAGGATTCAAGCAACCCCATATACTATTCCCTTTGTCAGACGGTATGTTACTTGCCCGAGATTTGATAGTCGGTATCCCAATACCTCGTTCAGTCTTGTTACCGGCAAGTCACTTTACTCGTACCGTAATGCATGATCCCGTGACCAGACACTTGGTCACTTTGAGCTCATTATGATGATGCACTACCGAGTGGGCCCAGTGATACCTCTCCGTTATACGGAGTGACAAATCCCAGTCTCGATCCGTGTCAACCCAACAGACACTTTCGGAGATACCTGTAGTGCACCTTTATAGTCACCCAGTTACGTTGTGACGTTTGGTACACCCAAAGCACTCCTACGGTATCCGGGAGTTACATGATCTCATGGTCTAAAGAAGAGATACTTGACATTGGAAAAGCTCTAGCAAAACGAACTACACGATCTTGTGCTCTGCTTAGGATTGGGTCTTGTCCATCACATCATTCTCCTAATGATGTGATCCCGTTATCAACGACATCTAATGTCCATAGTCAGGAAACCATGACCATCTGTTGATCAACGAGCTAGTCAACTAGAGGCTTACTAGGGACATATTACGGTCTATGTATTCACACGTGTATTACGATTTCTGGATAATACAATTATAGCATGAATAAAGACAATTATCATGAACAAGGAAATATATAATAATCCTTTTATTATTGCCTCTAGGGCATATTTCCAACACTCCTTCCCAGAGGTGTCCGATCTATGGCAGCTGAGGTGGTTTTACGTCACGACTCCCAGAGGCACAAAGTAGGTGGCTGCCCCCGACTTCCGTTCGGGTCCTCCTCCTCAACTGGCGTCATGGACCAATGTAGGACGGGATTGGGGGCCCGCTAACGTTGTACCAACACTACAGAGCCGTATCCGGGAGCTTCTTGAGAGGGACAATAGCCTTGCCATCATAATTTAGGTAATGCTAATCCGACGGATGTTGTCGTGCAAACGCCGGCCTCTCCGGATGTGGGAGTTCAATCCGGAAGGTCCGCAGACTATTCTGCACTTCTTTGGCCTGACGCTCGAAGGGATGTGTAAGTTATTCTTAGGACCACAAGCAAAGTGTCCAGACACCACCGAGGATGCGGGCCTGAGCTGCAATCGCCCAGATACCCAAGTAAGTAACCCAGAAACCGAACACTTCGTTTATATTTTGTCATAACTTTATTCTAAAAATCCTTCGTGGCCAGGAATGGCTCAGCAAGGCGGAGAGAATCAGGTGTCCAGCGCCACTTCCCGAAGGCTCGCCTAGTCCTGCTATAGCCAAGATGCTTGGCCGTGCGCTAAGTAGAGTGCCTTCGGGGAAACGTGAGGGGAAGGACAGAGAAGCAGAGCTTCACATATTGCACATCCAAACCGGGGGAATTGCTACCTTCCTAAAGGAGGATAGTCGGGGAGGGGAATCCAAGGTTTCCTCCCCTCGCGGGAAGAAGAGGGCCACCTCCGAAGACCCGGAGACGGGGGCGCCCCGGGAAGGGAAGAGAACCTCACGAGGGGGCCCAGCCCCAAAGGGCGTCTTCACCGCGGCATGCCCGCAAACGGGCCAGCCCTCGATCGAGCTGTAAGTTAATCATAAATACCAAGCTAGTGCCTCCTCCTTCGAGAACAGTGACCAGGATCCATTTTTTTGCAGTCCGGCTAGCAGATCTTCTCGACAGAGTTCGTCATCGGGGGATCTCCTTCTGGAGATGATGGAGAGTGAAACCCCACCAACCTCTCCGCCTCATGGGGCGGGTGACCCCAAGGTGTCGTCACGGAGAAGTCCAGATTTGCTGAGGCCGGAAGCTAGCAATTCAGCCGCCCTGAGCCCGAAGCATTCGGCTCCCACGAGGGCGGTAAGGGAGATCCAGCACAGTTCGGAGGCCGGCCGGATGCGCTGACGGGCCTTCTGGAGCGAGCTGCTCTCTCGGAGGATCACTGTTCATTAATGAGCACGGTGCTTGTGAAGATTTCATCCGCCACAAGCGGGTTGAATGAAGCTTTTCCGAGTCTGCTAAGAGGCTTTGAGGTATGTGACGAAAACATGTAATTCTTGGTTGTGGCGCACGCGCTAGGTTTGCTCCATATGGATAGTAGCCCCTAAGACTCTGGGTGCCAGCCCAAGGCGGCAAACAGAAGATCACATCTTTGAGTAATGATCATACTGTGTTTATGCACAAGTGGCCAAGGATTCGGCAGCCGACCGGTCCGTTGAAGTCGCCGAACTGAGACGATAGATTGGCGTCATTGATGCCGATATCGCACTTGTGAACGAGCGGCTCAATGAGTCACAAGGTATGTGCTCTGTTTTCCTTATTTGTTATAGGGATAAGCGAGAGGAGCATGTTGTTAACGTTATATGCTTGGACTGTAGATGGGGCTTCTGCCGTGGAAGCCCTGAGGGCGGAACTTGCCCTGTCCAAGGAACAAGCCCGGGCTAGCGATGCGGCTGCTCTAAAGGTGGCCGAAGAGTTGAGAGCCGAACAAGCTGCTCATCGCTGAAGTGAAGACAAAGTAGCCGAGATGGCTGTGGAGCTAAAAAATGCCGCCGACCGGTATGAGATTCTTGAAAAAGATAAGAAGGCTATTCCGACTGACCTGAAGAAGGCACTTGATGCGGCCAAGGAGACGCGGTCCGAAATTAGGGATGCACGGGAGGAGCTTCGACAGGCCGGAGAAATCGCGACTGGAAACCCCTACTTGTTGCGGATGAAGTTTTTAGATCCGAAGTACGCTTCTTTGGATCATCGTTGGAGTCTGGCAAACGCGTATGCGGATTTGGCGAAGAGTATGGCTGATGCGGCCAAGTTTTTCGAGGATCAAAAAGAGAATGAAGTGGAAAAGTTGTTCTGTTCGCAATTCAGTGCTCCAACACGCACATTGCCATTGAGTGAGAAGATGGTTGCTGTGGCCGAGCTCCATAGGCTGTCCGGACTTGCGATGCGGTCTGTGATAGACCATTTATGGCAAAAGGGGCCCAAGTCAGATAGTTATTTTGGTTTAGTGCAACAATTCCTTGGTGTGTATCGTAGATTGATGCCATGAAGAGGTCGGCGTGCATAGAGTGTGCATGGATGGCCCTTGCCCGCGTTAAAGCATATTGGACAGATATGGAGGCCACCATCATTGCGACCCAGAATCCGGCGGGAGGCCAAGATCCGTCCGAGCACTACTTGGATCAGGTAGTAGAAGGCGCTCCCTTAATAGAGGCTTAGTGCTCGAAGAATGTCATGTTCGAGTGACAAATCTTATCATTGTAAAAACAATATTATTTTAATTATGGAGGCTATGTTTATACTTTTTGCCCAAAAGTGTTATTGTGCCTCCTGTGCGTCCGTTTTATCTATAGATGCAATTTTGAAAGTTAGCAGTCGTTGGCTTCAGCCCCTGCGCATATAATGCGGGGGTGTTCGCGAAAATATGTGTAATCACACTTGATCCAATGTCTTGGTCCATTAAGGAGGTGATCGCACGTCGAACTAGGCAACCGGACTATATAGCTTTAACACTTTCACTTAGCCATAGGAGTTTGATGGTGGGGCTACTATGTAGCCCCTAGTACTTTTGCGTGCATCCGAATACGGGGGCGTGTGTACATGACCGAGAAACCATCCTTCGTTAATGCGGGGGAATCTTAAAGATTCCGAGAAGTCTTCGAGTGGTTGAACAGTCTCTCGCTATATCATGACAGTCAGTTTTCGGCTTTCTCTACTGAGGTGCTCATCCAGAATAACCAGGGCACAATCATAGTAGTTCTCCTTTGGCCGCCTTAGCCGATAAGAACGGAATGTAAGGCAGCAAACCCAGGAGCCGGGCAAACCCAACATTTGACCAAAGACATGATTCAGAGCTGGTGCATATAAGGCCAAACTCGCGACGCCGAACACTCCCGAAGGTATTCGGACTTTATAACATTTACTTGGCTGAGTAATGCCCTTTATTATGAACCCTGTATTTCCAGGTACGTGCATTGGTCTGTCGTGGCGAAATGCCAATAACGGCAGTATCCTCTGTGGGTGTACTGCCCATGGGATGTGTAGGCAACAAGAGACAATAAAGAAGGTTTACACAGGGGCTTAATCTGAAAAGAAACCTTTGAGCGGGGCCCTACTGCACGTCTGCGCCTTTGTCTCCATTGTGTCGTGTCCTGGGAGGGTGTCACATGAATAGTGCCTGCATAAAAAGGAAAACTCGTGTAGAAGAGTATGACGTAAGCGTGCGAAGAATTGGCTATCACCAATGGATAGTGAAGGTGTAAAACATTGGCCTGTTAATAAGGTCAAGCCAAAAGTTGGGCTTTATTAAATATCTATAGCCCCTGGTGTCCTCTATGGGATTACATGTGTGGCGCCTAGATCAGGTTTGTCTGGGCTGCCGGACTCGTCTAACCATGTCCGTGGTCTTAACGACCAATCATGCTTTCTGGTATTTAGAGGCCGCTTAGAGTCCGACTGCTAGAGTCATCGCGTACTCTTCCGCGCGTAAGGAACACTCTGTGTTTCCATTAACGGTGATGACGTCATGTGGACTGGGCATCTTGAGTTTAAGGTAGGCGTAGTGCGGTACTGCATTGAAGCGGGCGAACGCCGTTCTCCCGAGCAATGCATGATATCCGCTTTGTAGGGGGGCGATAGTGAAGAGTAGTTCTTTGCTTCTGGAGTTGCCTGGGGAACCGAATGTTACCTCTAGTACGAGGGAGCCCCTGCAGTGGGCTTCAATGCCTGGTATCACCCCCTCAAAGGTGGTGTTACTTTGGCTGATTCTGGATGGGTCTATCCTCATCCTGCGGACAGTGTCTTGGTATATTAGATTAAGACTACTGCCGCCGTCCATGAGGACCCTAGTGAGATGGTATCCGTTGATTATTGGGTCGAGCACCAAGGCAGCTGATCCTCCGTGCCGAATACCAGTCGGGTAGTCCCTGTGATCGAAGGTGATCCGGCAGGCCGACCAGTAGTTAAGTTTGGGGGCCATGGGCTCTATAGCATACGTGTCCCTGAGCGCGCGTATGCGCCTTCTTGTGGTTATGTGAGTCACGTGGATCATGTTAACTGTTTTTACCTCTGGTGGGAATTTTTTCTGTCCCCTAGTGTTCGGCTGGCGAGGCTCATCCTCGTCTTCACTTGGTGTTTCCTTCCCCTGTGTTCGGTGTTTAATTTGCTGGCCTGCTTGAATACCCAGCATTCTCTATGAGTGTGGTTCGTAGGTTTCTCGGGGGTGCCATGGATTTGGCATAATCTGTCCAGGACTTTATTCAGGCCGGATGGTCCTTCTTTGCTGCCTTTAAGTGGCTCTTTTGTTGACTGGGTCGAGAGCCCCTTAATCCGGTGTTGACCATTGTGTTGTCCGTACTTTCTTCCTTGTTTTGACGTTTGTTTTTATTGCGCCGTGGCTGCCCATTGCCATCCCTGATTTCGGATGTACTTGGGTCGCTGGTGCCTCGACGGGTCAACCAGCTGTCTTCACCCACGCAAAAGCAGGTCATAAGGCTTGATAGGGCTTCCATTGTCCTCGGCTTTTCTTGGCCGAGGTGTCTGGCGAGCCACTCGTCCCGGATACTGTGCTTGAAGGCTGCTAGGGCTTCGGCATCCGAACAGTCGACAATTTGATTCTTCTTAGTGAGGAATCTATTCCAAAGCTTGCGCGCAGACTCTCCAGGCTGTTGAATTATGTGACTTAAATCATCAGCGTCCGGAGGTCGGACATAGGTCCCTTGAAAATTGGCCCTAAAAGCGTCCTTGAGTTCCTCCCAACTTCCAATTGAATTTTTGGGGAGGCTTTTCAACCAGTGCCGAGCTGGTCCTTTCAACTTGAGGGGAAGGTATTTGATGGCGTGGAGGACGTCCCCACGAGCCATGTGGATATGCAGGATGAAATCCTCAATCCAGACCCCAGGGTCTGTCGTTCCGTAATATGCCTCTATGTTTACAGGTTTAAAACCCAGTGGGAATTCGAGGTCCAGTACCTCTTCGGTGAAGCACAGAGGGTGAGCAGCCCCTTTGTATCTGGACGTGTTGTGGCATGCCGTCGGCTGTTGTTGTGTCCGGTGCTGATTCCGAACTGGTATCCGATTGGTCTGATCGTTTTGATGACCATAGTCCTGCGCCGGGGCGTGTCCTCTAGATCCATAGACGGACCTGGTCGCACCGGCCTTTTTATCCAGGGGCTCACGTAAATCTTGTGCGGCGTCAGTATCTGCTCTATTATGGCTACGAAATGGTTGGTTCGGCCTACTAGCCGTATTTTTTGGTGGAACGGCTTCGTCGTTGAATTCTGGTAGCAGCTTGCGCTTTGGATAGCTCTTTGTTTGGCGATTGTCGTCGTACTTTACTTCAGTGCCTAGTACTTTATTCCATCTATGATTGAGCTTTTCCTGTGCGGCTTTAAGCCTTTTCTTCTGCTTCTTTAGACTTCTTGCAGTCACCGTAAGCCTTCTATGGAGGTTATCTCGTTCCAAACGTGTTTCCGAGATGATGAATGCGTTGTTGTCCGGGCTGTGTTCGGCGTGACCTGGCTCATCCTGCTCCATCGTTGGGTCCATATGGTCGTTGTTGCCTTCGGGGTTGACTGGTGTGTCGATCTTTCTAGCGCTATTATCATTGTTTTTACTGTGACTTGACTTAGAGCGGCGTCTACGCCGTCGTTTTGGCTTTTGTCCGGGGGGTTTATCCTCCATTCTGTCGCCATCGTCCTCCTTAGGCGTATCCACCATGTATATATCATATGATGAGGTGGAAGTCCAGCGCCCCATGGGTGGTAGTTCTGGATCGTCTCCTGTGCCGACGTCCATACCGTCGGTGTCATCAGAGTCGAAGTCAAGCATGTCTGTTACGACGTCGACAGTGGCTATGAAGTGGGTGGTGGGTGGGCAATGAATTTCTTCGTCGCCTTCTTCCTCCTTGGGCCAGAAATAGTTCGGCCAAGAGTCTCCTGACAAGGAGAGAGACTTTAATGAGTTCAGCATGTCACCAAAGGGCGAGTGCTGGAAGATATCCGCAGCGGCAAATTCTATTACTGGAGCCCAGCCAGAATCGTCGGGCTCGGGGACGCGCGGTCTGGGAGCTACAGCCGGACACAAGCCCAGGGATCCGGAAACACAGGCTTCCTTGGGGATGAAGTCTGTGTTCGGCTCTACCGCCGATGAGTATGCGGCTTCCGGGGTGGGGTCCATCCACCCGTCCTCGGACGACGCAATCTGCCGCGGATTTAGGTCTGGGGCTTCTGCAGGCGCGATATCCCGAGTATTGTCTAACAGCAGGTCTAAGTCGTGCTCATCGTGACTATTCGGCACTCCTAGCGTAGGCCCGAATTCGTCGAAGATCAAGTCTCCGCGGATATAGGCCGTGTAGTTCAAGTTTCCGGGCCTGACCTGATGGCCGGGGGCGTAGCTGTCGATCTGCTCCAGATGGCCAAGCGAATAGGCCCGCAGTGCAAAGCCGCCACACAGGAAGATCTGTCCGGGGGAAAAGTCTCACCCTGGACCGTGTTGTTGTTGACGATTGAAGGAGCCATCAAGCCTTGTAGCGACGACACAAAGGAACTCTCCATGAAAGCACCAATGTCGGTGTCAAAACCGGCGGATCTCGGGTAGTGGGTCCCAATCTGTGCGTCTAAGGTAATGGTAACAGGAGGCAAGGGACACAATGTTTACCCAGGTTCGGGCCCTCTTGATGGAGGTAAAACCCTACTTCCTGCTTGATTGATCTTGATGATATGAGTATTACAAGAGTTGATCTACCACGAGATCGTAGAGGCTAAACCCTAAGAGATAGCCTATGATGATTATGACTATTGTGATCGTCCTCATGTGGACTAAACCCTCCGGTTTATATAGACACCGGAGGGGGCTAGGGTTTACACAGAGTCGGTTACAAAGAAGGAAATCTAACATCTAGATCGCCAAGCTTGTCTTCCACGCAAAGGAGAGTCCCATCCGGACACGGGGTGAAGTCTTGAGTCTTGTATCTTCATAGTCCAACAGTCTGGCCAAAGTATATAGTCCGGCTGTCCGGATACCCCTTAATCCAGGACTCCCTCAGTGCTCCGGCTCATACAGGATCAAACTGATGCACACAAGTTATCCCCACCTTGTGAAGGGCCCTTTGTGGTCACCAAGAACTTGAACAATGGGTCATACTACCTTATTGATGTTCGAGAGCACAAAGACTCACGTAAGTCAGAGGAATAGACCCGCCGGCCGTGGAATATCGCTCATCTTCGGCCTTACTAAACTTGAGCCACCGGATCTCATGATGTACATATTTTGATGATGTATATATTATGATAAATAATAAAGCACGACCTCTGTCCTTTTCATCCTCAATGATCATATGTCTTCATCATCATAATTTCAAATGACCAATTGGGGGCTGATCGTATTCGAATCTAGCTTAACCCTCTTGGTCCGGCTCATGATCTTATTCGAATCTAGCCATTAAACCTCATGATCACTAGGGGGCTTCCTGTTCAAACATAGGTCATATTCAAACCAAAGAGAACATAGCTGTCGGTACCCTCTTGATCGGCACAATGCCAAACTCACTAGGGGGCTTCTTGATCGTATTTGAATCATACCTTAACCCCTTTTGGGTCCGAATTTAATCGTATTCGAATCAGAGTCATTAAAAAACTCTCAAGGTCATTTGGGGGCTTCCTGTTCAAACATAGGTCGTATTCTAACCAAAGAGAACATAGCTGTCGGTACCCTCTTGATCGGCACAACGCCAAAGCCTCTGGGGGCTACATCATCATATTCGAATCCTAGCTTAACCCCTTTGGAATGGTTTACTGATCGTATTTGAATCAGAAGCCTCGATTTTTTTCTCTTTCTATTTGGCTTAAGTTTTGTTTGAAAGCAACCTTTGTTTTTGTCTTGAGACTTTTTTGTTCAGATCTAAGTATAAGTGTGTTTAAATTTAACCCTGCTTGGTTTTGGATGATAAGTCGCCAACATATGACAATCATCATACATTTGGAAGTGTTGGCTTCTAAGGATTGGGTTATCACCCTTACTGTTCCAGTCACATAAACTAGTAGTACAAATTCAAGATCACAGGTATGATATTATAGTTGTGTTTCAAAGCTATAATTCATAATAGGCTTATCTGTGACTCTTTTTTCCATATTATGGGTTATATATACGATATTATGACCCGCCCTGCGGTAAGCCGCCAAGGGTTTTTGTGATCTATTTCTATGTGCAGGACAGTTCAAAGACTTTCTTAAGCATAAGGAAAACAGATGATAAGTATAAAAAGGGGCGAATATAAGACGGCGGCTTAACAGTGTTGAGCACCAAAACATGCACGATGGCACAACAAAGCAAAGTCATTTCTACCCTATTACATGACTCCCCGAGTCCAAATGATTAAGTTGTTTTTCAGCAGGCTACAAATATGAGCCGCCCGGCAGATCAATTCTCTTGTTGACCTAAAGCTTCCGGGTCAACCCTCTCCGCTCCTTCGCCATGTTCCCTGTCTAGGAAGGTTGATGATGACCAATTCAGCTTCATCATCAATTAGTCCGGCCGGGTCAACTTCAGGGGCGAAGGTATGCTTACGGATTGGTGGGATCAGGCTGGTCACTTTATAATGCAGCGTTGGAATCCTCCGGTTCTCCGCGTCATAACCCGGCTGGTACCTGGTGAGATCCGCCTCATCAGCAATCAAGGTGGCCATAGGGCGTATTTCCTTCACACAAGCGGCAAAGTCCTCCTGTTCAAATGAAGTGCCATCCTCCTTAAGGCTTGGATACCCAGTGGCGATGTCAGCCGGGTCTAATTCCGGTAGCCAAGCTTTGGCCCGGCTTAAGGCAGCCACAGCTCTGGCTCTCACAGATGACCGCCTTAATTCATTGAACCGCTGGGGCAGCACAGAAAGCTTCTTTAGCACATCCACCAGGAGTGTGGGAACTTCGTTTGATAGGGCAACTGTGGCTAAGGCACGTTGAGATCCGGTGTAAAGTTGTTCCACGAGTGTATAAACCACCTTCAGCTTCACCAGCATGTCTTGATTGAGATTTGAGCTCCTCGGGCCTGCATAGCAATGTCAGGGTAGTTAATGACAATTCATATGATCACTAGAAAGATTCAAATATTTGACACTTGCAGGGCAACTTACCAAAGATTGCTGAGACCATCTAAGATACATGGCGTTTTAAGCCAGATAATTCAGCGGTCACCTCTTCAAGAGCCACCTCAGCCTTCTCAGCTCGACTAGTCAAAGCGATATTTTCTTCAGCCCAGGCCTTTTTCTCCATTTCAAAGTCTTTTTTCACTTTCTCTTGTTCAGACACACTGAATTCAAATTTGGAGTTGGCTCTTTGGGTTTCAGTCTCCTGTGCTTCCAGGCGGTTCTTCAAATCAGATAGTTCTGATTGAAGTTGAGTACTGGTGGCATGTACAAATACCGGGTCAAAATCATGAATATCATCATATAATATTAAGTCCCAAGCCTTTTGCAAGCAACAACACTTGGCACTTGGGGGCTAATGTCTACCGAAGGATTCTCTCTAAGTGGCGGTTCATAAGAGTAAGTCCCAAGCACTTTGCAAGCAACAGTACTTGGCACTTGGGGGCTAATGCATATTGTTGTTAAATCTGCACAAGTACTATATTCTACACAAGCATGTGAAGGACCGGCTCATTTATTTTGATTAAACCGGCCCTTGGGGACTACGGATTAAGCCGGATTTTTACAGGTTTGACCATAGGATATTACTAATGCTTATACATTTGATCTAAGTCTACAGCATATTTATCATAAGCAATAGACTTGGGGGCTAGCATAGTAAGGATAATTCAGTAAAGGGAAGAGATTATACCTCAAATTTCTGGTGCATTTGCTTCACAATATCAACTTCGAGGTCGCGACTGTTGTGCACTTGGCTAAGATAGCCAGAGAAAACTTCCCCAATGCTCATGTGGGTATAATCAGCAATGTCAAATCTGACCTTACGACGTTCCAGGTGCTCCTCCTTGGCAGAGCACTTGGCTAGCATAGTTGGTCTCCCCAGCTCAGTGTACCTGGTCTTGGTAATCTCAACATCAGCATCTTGCGCGTCGTCTGTCTTGGCTGGGCTGGAGACTTCAGGGTTTTCAAAGCCATCGGCGGCTTGATCAGCAGGCGGGTCAGCGGCTGGCATTGGCGTGTCATGAGCCGGTTCAAGCGGCGGCTCAAGGTGGTTAAAAAAGGAGCCAAGATAGTCAAGAGCTACCTCCAACTCATAGGATTCTTCTAGTCGAAGCAAGTCAGAGGCGCTGGCCTTCTTTCCTTTCTTCTTGGCGGCGGCTTTCCTGGCAGCCCTCTCGGCCTTCCTAGCTCTCTTTGCCACCTCATGAACATACTTTTTCTTCCAAAATTGGTCGTCAGCCTGTGAAAGTCAGCAAAGGTTTAAGTAAAGACAAAACATCAAGGTTGAAAGGTAAATTTACTCAGTCTGGCGGCTTACCGCTGGAGCCGGGTTAGCCTTGTAGAAAGGGCTTAAGACCACCTTGCCATAGTCTGCTAGGCTCTCATTCAAGAGTAACTTTGTCATATCATTAATGACGTTGTCGACTAAATCATCAGGGCTGTGCCGTAGAGGGTCATTCTTCTCGCCCGTGTAGGTGCACATCAAACCGGAGTGGCGGCTCAATGGAATGATCCGCTAGGCAACCCAAACCCGGACCAAGTCAATACCGTTTAAGTCGTTCCCCAAAAGAGCCTTGACTTTAGCCATGTTGGGGGCGAGTTTCTAGCGATCAGCGGCTGATAACTTGACTGGAAGAGGATGATTAGACTCCAGGCGTAGGGCACGAAAGCCGGGCAGAGGGTTCTCATCAGCCGGAGTAGTATCTTGGCAGTAGAACCATGTTTGGTTCCAGTCTTTGGGGTGGCTTGGTGGATTCGCATAAGGGAAAATGGCGTCTCTCCGTCGTTGGATCGAGACCTCGCCAAGCTCCAAACTAGGTCCATTGGCACATTCATTCTGGCGGTTCAAATAAAACAACTCTCTGAAGAGTAGCAAGCTGGGCTCTTCTCCAAGATATACCTCACAGAACACTTGAAAGTTGCAAATATAAGACACGTAATTGGGTCCGATGTCTTGAGGATGGAGGTCGAAGAAGTGTAGAACATCTCTGAAGAGTTTTGAGCCGGGTAGAGAAAAGCCCCGGATCATGTGATCAGTGAAAACGATGACCTCCCATTCTTTGGGTTGAGGCTTTTCCTCTGTTGGGTCAGGAGCATGGTATGACATGACTTCCTTCTTTGGCAGATAGCCGGTTTTCAGAAAATCATCAAGGGTGCAATCAGTGACGATGGATGGGACCAGTTGCATGAAGTGCTTGTTTTGCGCGGCATTGCGAAAAAAGAAGCCTAACAAAGAGTAAAATTGCCGGTTCAAATTTAAGCCGGCGAGAGAAAAAAACATTATAGTACATATTCACGATGGTGACTTATAAAGGGGCCTAATGGTATATGGCTAATTACGCCAGGTTACATAAACCTCCATGAAGCAGTGCAGGTTATTTAAGCCGCCATGATAAGTTGAATGATGTCTATTGAGCATTGCAATTTAAGTCGGCAGTTTGAGCCGCCATGGCTAGATCGATCTAAGAAAATACAGTTTTTTGGCTAAGTGTTATACAAACAAGTTTCATAGGCTGCAGCTATTATTTTGGATCAACGGCTGTTCAGGAAAAGAATATAAATCTAGACCTAAAAGCCAGTACAGATGAGTTCATGAGCTCTTAAAAGATCTTTTCTTCCATGAAAGGGGATCTACATGTATCAAAAGTGGAAACAAAACAACTACCGCATTGGTTATACACTATTTTCAGATCAAAAGGGTTCGCGGTACAAGCTTTGAAGATAAACTGTGATGAACTACGAAGAACACAGAGAATCTTGCAAACCCTAGTGCCGATTTGAGGTATGGGAAGGCAGAAACTTATAGCTATAGATCTGCTGCGAAGGGTCGTTGCCATTCTCTGGATCGGCCGAGGTTGATGCAGCGGCCGAGGTTGAGGAAGACGAGGTGCTCTGCGGTGGCGACGGAGCTCGAGCGGCAGAAGGGTTGCGAGAGGTGGAAGACGATGGAAAGGGGGATAATGAGGAAAGACCATTCGTGCCTATTTATAAGAGAAAGACTGATAAGTGGGCGCGAAAAACGAGGAGGCCAAAAATATGGTTATCCAGCTACTAGGACGCCTCGATTCTCGGCATGGTCATTAAGATAAGGATCCGTTGAGATATGTTGGACAAAGTGTGAATTAATGGCAGATGACGTCATGGTGGGTTATCAAAGATCTAGAGGATGACATCATGGCGGGTTATAAAACTTCCATACAAACGAAGAGCAGAAGATTTTTTCTAAAGTATTGAAGATTGACATGAACCCGTTCAAATCAATCGGGGACCTAATGTTGGGGATATGACTATTAGGTATGACCCACCCAGCAGGGGCCGGGTTATACCTATGGCGATTCATGAAGCCCAAGACGGCGCTAGAAGATGGCGGTTCAGTTAAGGGCCCAAGGCCCGAAGGCGACTTAAGGCCCGTAGAGATAAACTGCCATATGTACATAACTTGTATTATAAGGCAGGAATAGTTAGAGACCGAGCCGGACACTTTATGAGCCGGTTGGGACTCTGAGAGCCGCCGGGCGTCGACCTCTGTATATAAAGGGACGACCCGGCGGCGGTTCAGGACAAGGAAGATCAGATCGAGAGCTAGGTCAAGCAATTTTGCTCCCTGCTAATCGAGACATAAGTAATCTCACCTCAAACTGGATTAAGCCATTACCTTCACCGTAAGGGGCCAAACCAGTATAAACTCCCGTGTCATTTGTCCCGCTTTAACCCCTTTAAGCTTCCTAGTTGCAATGGCTCCACGACTAAGTCCTTCACTAGGACATCTGCCGTGACAATTCCACGATAATGATGTTCTAAAGAACTCTCAAAATAATATAACTAAAGCATGAGAGATCAACAATTTCTATAAAATAAAACCACCGCCGTGCTCTAAAAAGATATAAGTGAAGTATTAGAGCAAAATTGTCTAGCTCAAAAGATATAAGTGAAGCACATAGAGTATTCTAATAAATTCCGATTAATGTGTGTCTCTCCCAAAAGGTGTGTACAGCAAGGATAATTGTGGTAAACTAAAAATCAAAGACTCATATCATACAAGACGCTCCAAGCAAAACACATATCATGTGGTGAATAAAAATATAGCATCAAGTAAAGTTACCGATGGACGAAGACGAAAGAGGGGATGCCTTCCGGGGCATCCCCAAGCTTAGGCTTTTGGTTGTCCTTGAATTTTACCTTGTGGTGCCTTGGGCATCCCCAAGCTTAGGCTCTTGCCACTCCTTATTCCATAATCCATCAAATCTTTACCCAAAAACTTGAAAACTTCACAACACAAAACTCAACAGAAAATCTCATGAGCTCCATTAGCAAAATAAAACAACCACCACTTTAAGGTACTGTAATGAACTCATTATTTATTTATATTCGTGTTAAACCTACTGTATTCCAACTTCCCTATGGTTCATACCCCCCGATACTAGCCATAGATTCATAAAAATAAGCAAACAACACACGAAAAACAGAATCTATCAGAAACAGAACAGTCTGTAGTAATCTGTAACTTTCGATTACTTATGGAACCCCAAAAATTCTACCAAAATAGGAAGTCCTGAATAATTGTGCTATTAATCTTCTGCAAAACGAATCAACTGAAAATCACGTTTATGTGATTTATGAAAATTATTCTTGTGCGTGCAAAAGTTTCTGTTTTTCAGCAAGATCAAATTAACTATCACCCAAGAAGATCCTATAGGTTTTACTTGGCACAAACACTAATTAAAACATAAAACCACGTATAACCAGAGGGTAGATGAATTATTTATTACTAAACATGAACAAAAATTAAAGAACAAAAATAAAATTGGGTTGCCTCCCAACAAGCGCTATCATTTAACGCCCCTAGCTAGGCATTGATAATTTCAATGATGCTCACATGAAAGATAGTAATTGAAACACAAAGAGAGCATCATAAAACATGTGAAAATCACCTCGAAGTCTAACATACTTCCTATGCATAGGCATTTTATAGGAAAACAAATTAGCAAGACAAGCAAGATCTAGCATATACAAGGAAGAAGAAAGAAACAATAGCAATCTCAACATAACGAGAGGAAATTTAGTGACATGAAAATTTCTACAATCATATTTTCCTCTCTCATAATAATTACATGTAGGATCATAAGAAAATTCAACAATATAGCTATCACAAAACATATTCTTAACACGATCCACATGTATGCAAAGTTGACACTATGACCTCTCCAAACCCACTTTTATCAAAAATTTAATTAGATTGAACATTCGCCAAATATGTGGGATCTAAAGTTGACACTCTTCCAAACCCACTTTCAATAATATTGCAAACACTATTATCAATCTCATATTCATCATGGGGCTTAAATAAATTTTCAAGATCATAAAAAGAATCACCCCAATCATGATCATTGCAACAAATAGTAGACATAGCAAAACTAGCATCCCCAAGCTTGAGGTTTTGCATATCATTAACACAATTTACATTAAGAGAATTAATAATAACATCATTGCAATCATGCTTTTCATCAAAGGAACTATCAAGTATGGGTGCAATAGCAATGATCTCATGTTTAACCTAAGGAATTATCGCAAATTGATCTCCATAAATATTGGCATCATGGCCACAAGAATAGCAAGCATCATGTTCATCAAGGGATATTTCAATCAAATCATTGGAATCATAATTATCTATAGATTCATGCATATCATTATTTTCTTCCAAAGCAACGGTCATTCTTTCAATAAATTCTTTAACATAGACATTATGAGCATAGGTTTCATAGCAATATTTAAGTATGTCAGATTTTTCAGATTTTTTTTTGATTGGAAGGACAGTAGGAGAGGCTCCTACTGTATTTTCATATATAAGGAAGAAGCTTACATAGTTACATCATTACATCATATGTACATACAGCTCCATTCAGACCACCCACAATGAGAGTGAGGATCCCTAATCAAACAAATAACTAGATGAAAATTCTATCGTATCAAAGATCAGCTAGGAAGGAGTCTATGAGAGCAAAGTACTCTCTCTTGGTTCTGTGTTGCAGAAGTCCAAAATCTTCCTTGAATCTTCTAAGCCAGGAGTTGATGGAGGGGTCCACCCTTCTGAAATGCTTGTTATTTCTCTCCTTCCATAAACTCCAGGATGCCACAAGGAAGATATCAAGGAATAGGGGCCCGTTCCAGGTATCTTTGGTTGTTTGGAGAAGGTGTAGACGGCATTGAAAAGTCGGCCAAACGATTCCAAGTTTATCCCAGCAGGCTTGACTAAACGGACACGTAAAGATCATGTGATCCACCGTTTCTTCATCTGGACCCCCACATAGAAGGCAACTGTGGTCATCTCCTATGTCATAATGGCGTCGTTTCAGCATGTTATGTGTGTTTAGCCTGTCGTGGAAAAGGAGCCATCCGAAGACCTTAATCCTCATGATGCAATGAGATCTCCAAAGACTTTTAAAAATGGGGTGGGCTTGGGCATCTCTGAAGAGATACTGATAGTAGTCTCTAGACCTGAACTCCGTCTTGCCCCAAACATAGTGCCAAACATCATTAACGGACGTGGTCGGGCTCATGTGCAGGGAGAGCAATTGGATGTCGCACACCTCAGACAGCACTTGAGGCGAGAGCGGTAGATGAAAGGCCTCAGCCAATGACGTAGTCTCCAAGAAACCCTTGATGGAAGCATCTTCCTGTATGGCAAATGAGAAAGCATGGGGGTGTGTGGTTTGGAGTACATCTTGTCCCCATATATCCTTCCAAAACAACGCAGACGTTCCCGACACCACTTGCACATGAGAGATCCCTCGGAAAATTGGAGTGAGTTTCAAAATGTCTCGCCACCAGAAGGAGCCGACCGGTGGCATGGCATGTGGAATTTTGTCAGTATAGTAGGTACTCCACAGTAGTTGTACCCAGGGAATGTCCATCTTGTTGTAAAACTTATGAAGGAATTTCAAAAGCAATGCTTCATTAAGCAGCTTGATGTTGATGACCCCGAGGCCTCCATGCTTCTTAGGTTTACACACCAATTCCCAGGCAGCAAGAGAGTTGCATTTCTCCCCTTGCTAAACTGCTAAACTGCTGTCTGAAGTTGCTTACCAATCTCCTTGCGAATCGGTTACAGCGTGTTATCCTGCAAATTGTTCATACAAACCAGTACGGGTTCATCAAAGGTCGCACGATCCAAGACTGCCTCGCCTGGGCCTTCCAGTATATCCACCAATGTCAAGCCTCTAAGCGAGAGATCATTCTTCTAAAGCTAGATTTCGCCAAAGCTTTCGACACGATTGAGCACGCTCCCATGCTTAATATCATGAAGCACATGGGCTACAGTGACAAATGGCTCTCTTGGATTGATTGTATCTTCTCCACTGGCAGATCTTCAGTGCTTCTTAACAGAGTTCCTGGCCGACAGTTTCATTGCCGCATGGGAGTGTGCTAGGGGGATCCGCTCTCACCCCTAATCTTTGTCCTTGCCGCTGACCTCCTTCAGGCTGCCATCAATGAGGCCTTCCAACAAGGACGAATCCAGCTGCCTTTCCCTTGTGCAAGTCAAACGGAATATCCGGTGATTCAATACGCGGATGATACAATTCTTGTAATGCCTGCATGCCTGCAACAAGCTCTCACCATGAAAGGGATCCTCACTGATTATGCCTCTTCGATCGGCTTACGAATCAATTTCCAGAAGTCCACACTCATACCAATCAATCTATCTACCGATGCTGCCACTACCTTTGCTAACCTATTCGGTTGCTCTATTGGATCGATGCCGTTCACTTACCTTGGTTTGCCTCTTGGCACCTCCAAACCAACGATTCTTGATCTTATGCCGCTGGTTTGCAGTGCTAAACATCGTCTCACACCTACCATTGCTATGATGTCGTATGGGGGGGAAGCTTTCTTGGCTCAATGCTACTGTTACCTCGCTCCTCATTTATGCCATGTGCACGCTGAAATTCTCACCAAAACTGCTTGAGATGCTCGGAATTTTCAGATTTGTAGAGAGTAATATCATACTTTTCAATCAAAGAAGCAACTTCATGAGCACCCTTCAAAGCAACAAATTCTTCAATTTATTCGATATCATAGTAACTATAAACACCCTTTGCATAAGAAGATAAGATTTCATTATCATTAAACTCACATAGGTAGGGGAGGTGTTTTTTAGGGTTCTTAGAGCAACAAGTAAAATCATAAATTTCACAAATATTCCATGCATAACACATCAATCTGTTTATTTGATCCCATAAGAGTCTCCCTTTTTCAGACAAACGGTGACGCACAAAATGAGCATGCTCATCTAAAGATTTCCCATCAACTAGGCTAGTTGGGGTTTCAGCACGAGCGCATAAGGATCAAAGATGATCCAAGTAGAACACTTTAAGTGGATCCATATCAAGATGCAAGCAAATAGATGGCACATGCTAACACAAGATCGAATGGAAGAGGGGTGAAGAAAAGGCAAAGGTTTTCGAAAATCATTTTAGAAGTGGGCGAGAGGAAAACGAGAGGCGAATGGGAAATAATGTAATGCGAGGGATAAGAGTTTGTGGTGGGTACTCGGTATGTCTTGACTTGTGCGTAGACTCCCCGGCAACGGCGCCACAAATCCTTCTTGCTACCTCATGAGCATGCGTTGGTTTTCCCTTGAAGAGGAAAGGGTGATGCAGCAAAGTAGCATAAGTATTTCCCTCAGTTTTTGAGAACCAAGGTATCAATCCAGTAGGAGGCTACACTCAAATCCCTCGTACCTGCACAAACAAATAAGAACCTTGCAACCAACGCGATAAAGGGGTTGTCAATCCCTTCACGGCCACTTGCAAAAGCGAGATCTGATAGAGATAATAAGATAAATATTTTTTGGTATTTTTATGATATAGATTGGAAAGTAAAGATTGCAAAATAAAATAGATCGGAAACTTATATGATGGAAATAGACCCGAGGGCCATAGGTTTCACTAGTGGCTTCTCTCAAGATAGCATAAGTATTATGGTGGGTGAACAAATTACTGTCGAGCAATTGATAGAAAAGTGTGAAGTTATGAGAATATCTAGGCATGATCATGTATATAGGCATCACGTCCGCGACAAGTAGATCGAAACGATTCTGCATCTACTACTATTACTCCACACATCGACCGCTATCCAACATGCATCTAGAGTATTATGTTCATAAGAACAGAGTAACGCATTAGGCAAGATGACATGATGTAGAGGGATAAACTCAAGCAATATGATATAAACCCCATATTTTTATCCTCGATGGCAACAATACAATACGTGCCTTGCTACCCCTGCTGTCACTGGAAAAGGACACCGCAAGATTGAACCCAAAGCTAAGCACTTCTCCCATTGCAAGAAAGATCAATCTAGTAGGCCAAACCAAACTGGTAAATCGAAGAGACTTGCAAAGATTTTTTTAACAAATCATACATAAAAGAATTCAGAGGAGATTCAAATATTGTTCATAGATAATCTTGATCATAAACCCACAATTCATTGGATCTCGACAAACACACTGCAAAAAGAATTACATCAAATAGATCTCCAAGAAGATCGAGGAGAACTTTGTATTGAGATCCAAAGAGATAGAAGAAGCCATCTAGCTAATAACTATGGACCCGAAGGTCTATGGGAAACTACTCACACTTCATCGAAGAGGCTATGTTGTTGATGTAGAAGCCCTCCTTGATCGATTCCCCCTCCGGTGGAGCGCTGGAAAAGGCCCCAAGATGGGATCTCACGGGTACAGAAGGTTGTGGTGGTGGAAATAGGGTTTCGTGGTGCTCTCGGATGTTTTCAGGGTATATGAGTATATATAGGCGAAAGAAGTTGGTCAGGGGAGCCACGAGGGGCCCACGAGGGTGGGGGCGCGCCCTTCTGCCTCGTGGCCTCCTCGTTTCTTTCTTGACGTCCACTCCAAGTCTCCTGGATTGCGTTTGTTCCAAAAATAACTCCCCCGAAGGTTCATTCCATTTGGACTCCGTTTGATATTCCTTTTCTGTGAAACACTGAAATAGGCAAAAAAAACAGCAATTTGGACTGGGCCTCCGGTTAATAGGTTAGTCCCAAAAATAATATAAAAGTGTATAATAAAGCCCATTAAACATCCAAAATAGATAATATAATAGCATGGAACAATCGAAAATTATAGATACATTGGAGACGTATCAGCTTGCGCCTAGGGTAACTTTTAACAGGTCGTCCGTGGTCGTATTCCTCAGCAGCCAGGACCTTAGTCCGCCTTTCATTCAGCGTATCTTGCTCAGCTTTGAGTTGCTGTTGCTTCTTCTTCTGGCTACGGGCTGTAGCAATGACCTGTCGCTTGAAGCGTTCTTGGTCGAGGGGTTCATCTGGGACAATGAAGTCTTCGTCACTGAGGCTGACCACCTCTTCGTATTCTGGCATATAGTTGTTGTCCTCCGCATCTTTGTTGTCAACGTGTCCCGGGCTATATTCACCCTCTTCCCTTTCGTCCTGTTCAGATGTGGGCTCGACAGGGTATTCGGGATCTTCGGCATCGTCCGGAGTCTCATTATCTCCGGTGCCGGTATTGCTATCCTTTGCCCGACGCGATCATGAGCAGCACCACTGACGTCGGCGCTTTGGTGGTTTATCGACAGGTTTGTCCTCATCTGGGCTCGGGCTATCCTCGTCGTTCTTTGGAGTGTCCACCATGTACACATCGTAGGTTGAGGTGGCCGTCCAACGCCCCGTGGCAGGTGGGACTTGGCTTGGTTCGGCGTCGGTATCGTCGTCCATGTCGTCCATGTCTTCGGACCCATAGTCCAACATGTCGGTTAAGTCCTCCACAATGGCTATTAAGTGGGTGGTGGGTGGGGCATCAAAATCCCCTCTCTTAGCCCCCAGTCCGAGCTGGGTACAGTTCGAAGGTAAAGCCTCCGTGATGGGAGAGACTGCATTAAACCCAATGCTTCATCTAAGAGCGGAAGTGGGACCGAAAACTGTGGATCTGCCACGCTGGATTCGGCATGTGGCACCTGATCGGACCCACTAAGCGCAGACTTCGGCAGTTCGGGATGGTTGCCCAGAGCCAAGTCTAAGATTGCATCTGGGTCTTCGGTTGAGAGTTCCACAAGGGGAAGAAGTCTGGCGGGGTTCAAGCTCCCGTCTTCGGACAGTAAGACCTGTCCCAGATCTAAGGCCAAGGCGGGTGTGGGTGTCAACCCCTGGACGGGATCTGGTAGGGGATCCGAAGAGTCTTTGCGGTGGGGACGGCGAACTCATCGAAGACCAGGTCTCCTCCGATATCAGCAACGTAGTTGAGGTTTCCAAACCCGATCTGGTGGCCGGGGGCGTAACTATCGACCTGCTCGAGGTGGCTGGTCGAGTTGGCACGAAGCATGAAGCCACCAAACACAAAGACTTGTCCAGGGAGAAAGGTTTCCCTGGATGTGGCATCATTGTTGATGAAGAGGTGAGCCATCGATCCTTCTGTTGATGATACAACGAAGCTCTCAATGAAATCACAAATGTCGGTGTCAAAACTGGTGGATCTCGGGTAGGGGGGGCCAAGCTGCACGTGTGAGGGTCAATGGTAACTATGGACAAATGACACAGTGTTTACCCAGGTTTGGGCCCTCTTAATGGAGGTAAAACCCTACTCCTGCTCGATTATATTCGAGGGTATAGGGGTTACAAGAGTTGATCTACCTCGAGATCGATTCTGCTAACCCTAGACAGCTAGCCTAGCAATGTTGTGATCTTTGCCTCTGATCTAACCCTCCGGTTTATATAGACACCGGAGGGGCTTAGGGTTGTACAAAGTCGGTTTTACAAAAAGGAATAATATATCTAGACACCTATACTTGCCATCCACGCATGTGAGAGTCCTCACCGGACACAAGAGATGTTTCTTCTGTCTTGTATCTTGATGGCCCATCAGTCCGGCCCACATCAACTGACTTGACGCCCGAGGACACCCTAATCCAGGACTCCCACAACCGCAGAGCTGTACAAAACATAAAGGGTAATGAGATCATGTCAAGTGATAAATGTACATTAGTATTTGCAAGATTTACATACCTAGCAGAACTCACAACGATAGAAGGTTGGTCACCATTTAGCGCCTCACTTGGATCACCATTTGGAGCCTCACTTGGGTCACCATTTGGAGCCTCACTTGGATCACCATTTGGAGCCTCACTTGAATCATCATTTGGAGGATATTTTGGATCATCGTCAAAATCATGCGGCTGTTGACCATCATCATTTGGAACCTCGTCAAAATCCTCATCTGATGCAACTAGCTGTTGACCATCATTTTCATCATCTGTTGCGGCAACCGGCTACTAACCAACATTTTCATCGAAGCCTTCCTGGAAACACTCTCCGAATTTTGGATCTACTGTGTTATCACAATACTTACCGTAATGACCAGACCCACCACACCTTGTGCACTTACGCTTCCTCGCTCCAAGTCCAGCTCCTTCATTGCGGGGTCTAATTCAACTCTTCCTTGGTCTACCTGCTGCTCTCTTCAGAACTGGAGCGCAAAGCTTGAATCCAGGGTCCACTATGTCCCATTGTTGTTTTCCCTCCATAGCAGGCAAGGCATACGCACATGTGGCTTTGAACCTTGCAACATAGTAGTAATCATGCACATACTGTTGTATGTTCCCTGCCGGACCTGGGAGAGAAGTGATGAAAAACGGGTCATGAATGCATGGCAACCCAGTTATCTACCATTGCCTACAACTGCAAGTTCTAGCTTCTAAATCCACTGGATATATCCATTCCCTCTTCTCTTTATCCAAATATGATATCTCTGTTGTGGTACCCGAGCAAAGAGTCATGTTTATTTCCAAGCCTGTTGTTTTCTGCTTCAGTTCATTCATCATGGCAGGGATGATAATGTAGCCCATGAATTTTGCCTCAGCTATTCCTGCATGATAATGAAATTTCTGCATGTATTATATCCTTATCCTGTCAAGCAAATCCACCACATAATGACCATTTAGTTTCTGGATCGTTGGGTTTAAAGACTCTGCTAGATTATTGTGCACATAGTCAACTTTGTTCAGTTCACTGAATTGGCTTCTGGCTCATAACTTGGAGTGGTGTGTTTCCAAGTATTCCTTCACTTTGGGATTCATGTATAACTGCCTCAAGTGGTAGTTGTGCTTCTTCACACTACAAGTCAAAGATGATGGCCATAAATTGTCGGTATACACCTTTCCTTTGAATTTCTTCATAAAATTTGCAGCAAGGTGATGCATGCATTCCCTATGCTCTACTCCAGGGAACACATTGTCCACGGCCACTTCTAAACCTTTGTTGGCATCTGTATGAATTACCAACCCATTGGGATGTGCAATAGCCCGCGCAGATTATGCAAAAACCAAGTCCAGCTCTCCTCAGACTCTGCCTCCAGCACACTATACGCAACTGGAAATACAAAACTGGGTGCATCAATTGCACAAGTTGCTACTAACTATCCTTTAAACCTCCCTGTGAGAAAAGTAGCATCAATAGCCAAATAAGGCCCGCAGCCTGCCAAAAAACCCCAGCAACAAGCCTTAATGCAGACAAAAACCCTCCTAAAGCATTCCTTGGTCTTTGTCACTCCCCTGAATGTGTACTCGACGTTCTGGTGGTCAATATCTACAATACTACCTGGGCTGGTCCTCTCCAGTTCACCTTTGAATGAATGCAACAATTGAAAACTTTCCTGCCAGTTACCATGAATAGAATCCATATCATGTTGTTTACCATTGAACAACCTCATGTATGGTAAATCTATCTTGAACTTGTCTTTGATGTTCTTATACATTTCCTTTGGACCCACTTGCTGGTTTTCTTCCACCCACTTCTTTACTTCTTCTGCCACTCATCTTGACTTGGCTCTACTGATTGTATCCTTCCTAAGGGTTGATTCCTGGCATGTGTGCTTAAAAGGGTTCACTTTGACCTGAACATTCGTGCTATTTCGCATTTTAGATGCGAGCATCCTCCATGGACAACCCTCAGTCGGACAGTGCACTCTGTAACATACTTGATCGCTCTTGTCAACTTTGAAAGTACGTTCTACCTTGATGCAGTATGTCACAAGTGCATTTCTACACTCACTCATGGATGCCAAAACGGTACCTTCTTCCATATGAGGGTTCAAAGGGTCCCATTCAATAGCTGCAAGGTCTTCGTCCTCACCCATTGCGTCATCATCCACACGGACTGCATTGTCAGCCTCATCTTGGTTTTCAGCCTGAGGTACCCATCGTAAATTCTGAATAACATCAGAATATAGCTTCTCTTCATCAACCCCAGAATTGTAGGCATCAGGCTCCACTTCAAGGGGGACCCTACTGTCGGTGTCCACGCTTGTCGAGCCACCACGTCATCATGCACTAACTGAACTATTCTGGCTGGAGATGCCATTACGATGACTTGGTTCTGCCCGAGAAGGTGCACCCGCCATCCAAGGGCCAAATGCCTGCTCAAGCACATCAATTTGTAGCCTCACATGAAAATTCTCTTTCTCCTTATGCCTAGCAAACATGGGAGCCAGCTCTTCATCATTACTAATTGTCACCCATTTCTTTTCCCCATAGTAGTATTTGTATTCCACTTCATCAAGCAAACCCCAAGGATATTGGCTGCAAATTACCTCTCCAAATTGTCTGAAACTCCAATTACAAGCCATTGGCAACCGATAATCGAAACCTCCTTGTAATTTCTTC
The DNA here is from genome assembly GCF_018294505.1 of Triticum aestivum. Classification (NCBI taxonomy): domain Eukaryota; kingdom Viridiplantae; phylum Streptophyta; class Magnoliopsida; order Poales; family Poaceae; genus Triticum; species Triticum aestivum. The sequence continues at coordinate 700,691,910 of NC_057810.1, read as the reverse complement.
TTATTCTTTGCATTCGACGTGTACCGGTCCCTTCTAATGTGCACCAAGAAAGCAAAGCGCAACTCCATCCCAACCGACGAAAAACAGAGACGCAGTCAGCACACCATTAGCTAAACTAACCGGGCAAACCAACTCGAATCGATTGTTTAAATGCACAACTAAGCTCAACCTAAACAGGAGGCATGACTTACCCCTCGGGAACCCAATCATGGACACGGCAGATCTCCGGCCTGATGCCCGCCTCGCCAAATACCCCAGGGTCGCTGCCGCTCGCCATTTCGCCCCAGGGTTCACTCTCGTACTTCCTCTATGTGCACCATCCCCCCACCTATCAGCGCTCCGGCCGGGCGCACGAAAGGAGGCCACGCCGCGCGTCGAGCAGGTGGTGGGCGCCCCACCGGTAGCGTCGCAGGAAGGTGGCGGGCGGAGCAGGATGGCCGCGGCAGCGCAGCTGGTAGCGGCGCAGGTGGTGGCGGCGGCACAGATGGTGGCGGCGGGCAAGACGGCCGGCGGGCAGATGGGACAGAGTGGCGTTGAGTGGCCAGGTTGGAACCCTAGGACTGATTTGGGGAAGTTGTTGCACGGTCCCACATGTCACGTCCACGTGGTCCCACATGTAAGATCCGGACCCACTACCACTAACACCGGCGGACAGAATGGACTCTAAACTTCCCGTTTGACCTCGTCATAGTAGTTGCGGACACACTAGGGGCAAAATTGAGCATGATTCGCAATTGAGGGGAAAACTGAGCAAATGGACACCACATAGGGCAAAAGGATAATTAACCCAAATTTTTACTCCCTTATAGATTTTAGGAGTTCGGCTAGGTGACGGTTAAAGGAGTAAAATAAAACTTTTACTCCCTTATAGACTTTTAAGGGATCGATTAGGGTTGCTCTTAGAAGACAAAAAAATATATGCTGAGACGCCTTCGTCGAACAGGGACAAAGTTAAGGATGAGTATACATGCATATATGTATCATCCTTGTACTTTGTCTCTAGAAAGGAAAAACAACGAACAAGGTACACTGTCAAATGTTAATCAGGCCATTTGGACTTACATAATGAATCATCGAGGATTTGTTTGTATCTAACAGGGGAGAGGGATATGGAAAGAATTAAGTTTGGCTCAAAAAAAGAGAGGAAAGGATTAGGACGTCGATAACTGCCACACGTGTGGCATGAAAGGAGACACACCACATGTTTTTAATGCAAATAGATTGCCACGTCATCGCATGCATGCATGCAAGAAATCTTTTTGGATTTCAGTTTTTAAAATGTTTTATCTCTTAAATGAAAAATCCGATTGAAGATCCGCTTTCACCATTAAATCCCTCGCGACGAGATCTTCATAACTAGAACTCATATCGATATATTTCTGCGAAATTTTTTTTGGTTAAAAGTTGTCATGTCTATTGCACATGAATTGCCATGATATTTACACTGAAGTTGCCATGATATGTTTCAACTATTTTCTTTTACATTTAAAAGTAAATTTTAACATATTATAAAACGGAGAATTAAGAAACTAGACTTGCCATGCACCATAAACTAAAATTGCCATGATACATGCACTTAAAATTGCCATGGTTCAATAAAAAAATTATTTTCATGGTCAAAGTATTGAAATTGCCATCATCAAAAAACTAAAATTGCCATGATCTACAAACTAAAATTGCCAATGCCAACTTTAGTTTAAGCACTATGGCAACTATAGTGAAAACATCATGGCAACTTCTGGGCAAAAAAATAATTCGTCGAAACATATCAACATGGGGTCTAGTTTTGAAGATCTCGTCGAGACGGATTTAATGGTGAAAACGGATTTTTAGTTCGCTTTTTTATTTAGAAGATAAAACATTTTTAAGCCGAAAACCAAAAAGATTTCTGCTGATGTCATATATTCATACGTGGCAAAATGAGTGGTGATGGGGGCGTGTGGGCGATCTGCAAACGCCTACACGTGTCGGTGTTAATTTTTCCGAAGGATTAAGTAATGAAAGAGGAAGTCATGGCTAGTACTAATAAGGGAAATGTTTGTGTTCGGCGCGCCGGTCGAAACTTCGGCCGGCCGCTCGCCCACGTAGGCATCACGTGGCACAAGGGCTGCCCGCACATGTATTTTCCTTATCTTCTGCACAGGCATCCTATCCTCTCCTCCACACAGTTGGTCTCTGGAGTTCTCGCCCATCCCCATCTCCGCATGCCTCTCTCTCTCTGTCCTGCCTCCCGGCGAGCACCACGGCTTCTCCGGCGAGCCTGCCACCATCCGCTCCTCCTTCCCTTCCTCTCCAATGAGTTTTTCTCCTATATCATCCATTTCCCTTCTTGCTCCCCCATAACCATGTCGCGTATAGAGACCAAAAGTGGATCCACTGACGGCGGGACGGAGGAGAAGCACGTCGGAGAGCTCCAATCGGTGGACGGAAGAGCTGCAACTGGCCACGCGGGAGCTGCACCCGGCGCCTATGACACGGGTGGTGCTGCATAGGCACTGGATGATGATGCCTGGTGAGCGCGAGCGACGCCATGGCCGACGACTGCAAGCGATGCGGCCGCCGGCGGTGATGGGCATGCTCGTGCTGCAACCGCAGTTCGACGGTGCTACAACCGTGGCCGGGGAAACCTGGAACCATGGTCTGGCGAGCTGCAAGGCGCCTACATGCTGGCGAGGGGGTGCTACAACCATGGCTAAAAAAGCTGGAAGCGCTATGCAGTGGCGCTGGAACCATGGCCCGGTGGAGCTACAAGGCGATGCCCCTGCTGGCTCGATGCTACAACCGTGTTTTGGAAGAGCTGGAACCCTAGTCTGGCGGAGTTGCAAGCCTGAAACCACATTCCGGCGGAGCTATGAGGTGACGCCTCGAGGCTGGAATGTTGCCACCGGTGTGAAGAAACAAGGGCGTGAGTTTTTTGCTGCGTTTTGTTGTGTTTTTTGCTGGAAACATAATTTGATTTTGCTAGAATCAGCCAACCATTTTTTGCTTCAACCGTCGAGATGGTGCTGGGCCGCGACCGTGTTGTTGGAACTTTTGTGTTTTGCTGGAAATAGCATTTGATTTTGCTGGAACCGGCCAGACGTTTTGCTTCAATTGGCAAGATGGTGTTGCGCGGCAATTTTTGTTGGAACCTTGATTTTTTCCTGCAGAAGGGGAGCCTTGGCGCAGTGGTAAAGCGGCTGCCTTGTGACCAAGAGGTCACGGGTTCAAGTCCTGGAAACAGCCTCTTACAGAAATGTAGGGAAAGGCTGCGTACTATAGACCCAAAGTGGTCGGACCCTTCCCGGGACCCTGCGCAAGCGGGAGCTGCATGCACCGGGCTGCCCTTTCTTGATTTTTTCCTGCAGTCTTTTGTGTTTTTTGCTGGAAATAGCTTTTGATTTTGCTGCAACCGGTCAAAGCAGAGATCTTACTGCAACCGTCAAGCAGGCGAGCGACCACGGCGAGCTGCGCCTGCAAGTCGGCGAGCGGCCACGGTGTGATGTGCCTGCGAGCCGGCGAGCGGCCCCGGCGAGAGGCGGCTACAGAGCTACAATCATCGCCACGGGGGAGCTGCAACCGCGAGCATACGTTGTTGGCAAGAAAGGGAGGAGGCGACAACGGGGACCGGTGAGGGCGACGACTGGCGTCGAGGGCAGCGATAGAGGAGATGCGCGAGGAGGTGCTACGAGGCTGGCGCATCGTCGTCCATGGCGGCACGCCTGAAACTTTTTCTAAAAGAAGAAGACGTTCGAGGAAGGAAGAAGGGAATCTTACGGTTCCTGGTTTGTTTGATCGTACGGTGCTGGTCTGACCGGCCCAAATTTGGGCCGGGCACCGGCGCCTAGCACTCGCCTATATTGACTTGTATAAAATCCAATTTTCCCTACCACTCCATCTCATTTTGCACCCGTCTTTTTCCAACCAATAACTCTATGTGTTTCCCATGCATCCACTAATAAATAAGGCGGCTGCTACAAATAAGTCCGATGGTTTCTCTAAGAACTGAGGTAAATACACATGTGGTGTCTGAACTTGCCATGGATGTTCACTTTAGTGCCTAAAGTTGAAAAATACGCCGAACTGGTTCCAAAACTTGGCTGACTCGTGCAAATACGGTGCTAATCTCATATGTAGACGTATAGTATGCTGATGTGGTCCCGTATTTGTTGACATGGTATGGGGTCACGTGCAGTGGCGAAGCAAGATTACTTTAATAATATATATGTCTCTATGACTAGTGGTCCTGTATGTCAGAACAAAAAGAAAATTGAAATTAAAAATAGTGCAGGATCAGAGACAAGCATACGACCTGCAGTTTGAAGAGAGCATATGCTGACCACTACACCAAACATACTACAATGACAACTTTGGCTACTACATGCTAATGAATGATAAACAAAAAGGCTTGTGGTGCTTAAATGGGCTGCATCCAGTGACCCATTTAGTGCATGTTATTTTCTTTAAAGAAATGTAAAGGTCTGTAAATGATAGTCATAATAATAAACTTTACATCCAAACATTTGTGTGTTATTAATAATTATCTCGTGTATGGTTTGTATTCACTAAACATCTAAAACTGTATTTAACGAACATTCATAAATATAATCTATGATTGTATATTTTAAAAGTTTGTATTTACTAAACATTTTTAAGCACTCATGGCTTATATTTAAACTAATATTTTCTAAATAATAAGTGAATATTTCTAAAAATTATAGGATTTTTAGTAAGTTATTTTATTACATACCACTATATATTTATTCTGTGTCCACGTAACTATTTGTGTACATTGAGGTATTTATGCACCAAAAATATTTATAACCCACAGCATGATATGGGGCCTGTTTGTTTTTTAATACGTGCACATGAATATTTGTATACCATAAGGTAATTATTAATGACACACAAATATTTGTATATCAGGAGGTAATTATTAACAACACACAAATATTTGAATTTATTTCTATTTTATGAATTATAATTTACAGACTTTAACATTTTTTAAAGTTAACCTGTACTAAATAGGCACTGAATGCAGCCTATTTAAGCACCAAAAACTATTCGGCGTGTGAATAATCAAAGAGCAAGGTCGCAGGTTCGATTCCAAATGAGCGTAATTTTAGTTTCCATTTTTTTTCTAGACTGAAGGCGGGACCACTAGTCATATATACATATAGCATTCAAATAATCATATTTCATCGTTACACATGGACCTCATGCCACATCAGTCAAATACGGTGCCATGTCAACACATTATACGTCTACATAGGTGTTTAGCACCGTATTTGCACGTGCTAGCCAAGTTTAAGAACCAGTTTAACATATTTTTCAAATTCAGACACTAAAGTGAACATCCATGACAAGTTCAAGCACCACTGGTGCAATTACCTCCTAAGAAATCATCCGCCTGTTCAGCCATTGGATCAGGGTGTTTTTTTTTTTAGGGAAATTGGATCAGGGTGTTAGCTGTCGTTGGATCACAGCAGGCAGCAGCGAGCGCGCCAGCTTCAACCCAGCGCCATTGCAGCCTCGCGCGAAGCTCCTATGAAGCACCGATGGTGTCCGATGAGTTCCAACGCGGCACCAACGCTCCGGCGAAGTTTCATTGCAACTCTGGCTGAGCTCCATTGCAGCCCGGCGGAGCTCCAACGCAGCACCACCCGCTGCAGAGCAGCTCGCGGGCTCGCCGGTGATGCTTCATTGTAGCTCCGAGCGCTCCTTCGCAGCTCTGGGCTTCGCAGGTGAAGCTCCATTGCCTCCGCCGGTGACGCACCATTGCAGCACCTAGCTCCGGGCCGCCACGCAAGCGCTGCATAGCAGCACCGGGAGCCGCCGCCGACCGCTCCATTGCAACACCGCGGCGTATGCGGCTGCGACGGCGACGGGGTGCTTCGGGCGCCGCCAGTGAAGCTTCCTTGCAGCATCGAGCTCCAGTCCGCCGTGCGAGCGCCGCGCCACAGCACCGGGAGCTAGCGACAAGCGCTCCACTGCAGCACCGCTACGCGCACGCGGCGGCGCCGTCTGCGCTGCAACGGCGACCCGGGTTCTCCGATGAAGCACGCGACGGGCGACGCGACGCAACTGCTGCGACAGAGATGCTAGCTGCGGTGGTCGCCGTCGTTTCCTCCCCTGGTTCGTAGCAGCGGTGTCGACCGGAGATGGTGAAATCTCGTGGTGAATGTTGACGAATGACTCCAGCGGAAGAAGGAAAATATGTGGACGAGAGCTGCGCTGAAGATAAAGCTACGAGGGATAAGCGGTGGCGGGCCCAAGCGACACGCGTCAACCAGGAGAGGCGGCTTACACGGCGACAAAATCAGCCGGTTTATTTAGGATCAAACAGATTACTATAGCTAGGATCATTACCAAAAAATGACATATACTACATCACATGCATTAACCCAAACTAATTAGTGGGTACACTAAACCTAATTAACAACATGTGGTTTTTCCTAGTGATAATTGACATGATCTCCTCTGTCGTTGCCTCTCCCCCTGACCTGACCTCGAGCCTTAAGGCTAGTCATAATAGGAGTAACATAGGTAGTAATATAGATGTCACATAAGCAAAAATATTGATGTGGCAAGTAGTTAATAAGGATTCAGGCAAATAGAGTAACCTAATATATTACCATCACATAGCATTTTTCAATGTAAAATGAGTCTACGAGACAAAAAATGAACATGTGTTTGTTAGTACACATATGACACTTCTTACTATAAAAATAGTAAGATAGAGTATATGCATGGGATGAGGATTTGTAGCACATAGGTGCTCCCCCACCGATATCTATGTGTCACGTTACTTTAGCCAATTCAAGACATTAAATGCTGAAATCATTTTACAATTCAGAGGTACCCCTGGATACATCCGCTCAATACTATCACCGGTGGGCCCATCTTTAAATGATGGTTGTACTCTACGACACCTAAGAACGGCAATAATAATGTGTGGTGCAGACTGCCGTGACCGAATTAATTCAAATTCAGCACCAGGTGTTGCTAGTCATAATGAATGGAAATGAGTAAAAAGGAAGCTTCCCGTTAATTCAGTTTAGGACTTTCATTAAATCCGTTGAACAATGCATCTCGTTTATGATGGACGAGAGTCGATTCATTTGAGTACCTAATTATGGGAGACTCTGATAGTTGCCAAGACAAATGTTTCATAACATTTGGGGATATAATAAGAAACCTAAAAACATGATACGTGGTTGTTCCTCAATATCCAACTTCTTGGTTATAAGGCAGAAAATACACCATGGAAGACAGAAATATATCCTGGTTTACGTAATATCCAGCTTCTTGGTTATAGGTAAAAAAACATCTTACTCACAATTAAATTCAACTTAGTCAAAAATCCATATCTCCTGAAACTTAAACCAGCATCTCTGTCTTCCAGGATATTAAGTAAACTTCCTGGAACTTAATATCCTGGTTACATCTTGGAAGATAGAGAAGCTACATATAAATCTGAACTTCCTGGAACTTTTTATTTTCACATGAACTTCCTGGATCGAAGGGCAGGTAACAATTAACCAGGTGATTTTCCGCAAAAAAGAAAAAGAATTAGGCTAGCTACAGAGATCTTATTTACAAGTTCAGTTGAGCCTCAGGAAGAGATACAGAACGGCGCTAGATTGAGGATCCCCGGGATGAGGAGGACCTTGAGAGTTGGCAGCATGGATTTACTGCTCCCCGTCTCGTCTGTGCCACCTATTTCTTGCTGCTCGCTGACGCCACGGGCTGCCGCTGCTCGCCGACACGGGCTGCCCTTGCCCCAGCTCCGCGTACTGCAGTTGCTGCTCGCTTCTCGCCGCCACAAGCAATCACTGCCCCAGCGGCTAGCGTTGCGTACTTCTGCTGCTGGCCGCCGCCGTTGCATACCGAATGGTGTCAGAGTTGGCGAAAAAAACAGAAAACCTCAGCGAGAAATTTTTAGGAAAGAAATTTTCAGAGAAAAAACAAGGAAAGAAAATACGATCGAGAAACAAAAAATTGCAGAGAGAAAATACGAGGAAAGACTCAACACCAAGCCGCCGAGGATCCTTGCCTAGTCGCCGACCTTCATCCCCAAAGTCTCAGCCCGTGCTGGATCTGCAGTGACCGGCTCGCACCCGAATCCATCGATGTTTATGTGCGGGGTGGGGTGGATCTGCAGTGACCGGCATGCAGAGTTTCCCTTCGAATAACATGATCAATCCGGGACAGGAAAAGTATTCACTAACCCAGTGACGCTCGCACTTGTAGAAGTGTTTCCCGGGGTTCTTGGGAGTCCGGGAAACCCACCACTCGATGTCGCCGTTGTGGCACCAGGGGCAACGGATGAGAGGAAGAGGAGGCTGCTCTTGGAGGATGGGTGCGAGGGACTGTGAGGTCGAGGACGAGGCAGACATGTCGACGGGCGCCGGTGCCGGCCGGTACAGGGAGCGAGCGGATGTATTGGCAGTTTAGATCTGAGAGGATAGGAGTGGGGAACGGAAAGAGGATGAGGAAGAGGAACAGTGTCCAGGACGCGTAAATATCAGCCGATCCCCACCAACCTTGCGTTAAATGCTCCCAGGGTGGGCCGGCCCAGCGGGACAGAATACATCTGGTAGGTGGGCCACGCAAGTAGAAACCCACTGGCATATACGAGACGTTTCGGTTCAATTACCTCATGGATACAAAAGTTAATACAGGGCATTGATTAGGACAGTCGCGAATCTATATGAGATCCAACGATACATTTATGCATGTATGGAGCACCTGGGTGCTCCTCTGTAATTTCCATATGCATGTTACTACTTTAAGTTACTCTTCATTATAACCAGCCTAACGCTGCCGAGAGGCGTCGCCACGATTGGTACAGACTCGAGGTCAGAGCAATAATTTCTATCACACCTCCAAATAATCACCCAATAGTGCCGCCGCCACCATGAGCACTAAAAATATCGGGGAAGCATCACCATCGATGGTTTGGTGAGTGAGAGACGAGGGTGCTACAATGGCCGCCACCAACCATGGGAGGATCGATGGCATCTACCGAGTGGGCATCTCAGCACTTTCAAGGACGTTGGCAACGAAAGATTCTTTCTTTTTCTTTGAAATCTTAGGCGCCGTCGCCTAATCAGGAGTGAAGTCTGAATTGAACCCTGAGATTGTAGAAACCGACGCAAATGAACCCTCACCTCTAAATCCCTGAAATTTGTATCCTGACCTCACTGATCCCGGTTTACTTGAACCCCACATACGTTTGGCACACCGGAAAAAGCACAATCCTAGCCGGGAACCCGCTTCTTTCACTGTGGCGCTGGTCAACGCATCATAGCCATTCATCGTCGTTCCCATCTCTCTCCTGCTATTCTGTTTCCTCAGATCCATCAATGTCAATAGCACAGATCACATCATATGCCCGGCTCAAAAAAAAAACATAAAGCACAACAAAGACGAGTGTCACCTTGTGTGAGCTTAGCCTGTAGTATGGGCGCATAGGAAAGCTGGTCTTTCCATGTGCGCGGCGGCGGCGAGCAGTAGCAACAGTACTGGTATGGCCAGCCGCCAGCGAGGACACCAGTTGCTTATGGCCGGGAGCAGCACCAGCCACAGTAGTACGCCGCGCCGGCGAGCGGCACCAGCAGTACCACGCCGTAGAGATGGTTCTACTTCATCGACAAGGGCACCTACCTCGCCGTCCTCGCCTGCTTCAGGGATGACCAAGATCTCTCCGGCCGCCGCCGGCGTTACCCCTGTCACCGCCGTCGTCCGCGGGCTGGACGGGCTGGGCTGGATGGCGTGCCCAAGCAGCTGCTCCGCTCTCAGAGGCTGCCGTGGCAGGTGTCTTCCTGCATTACCGACGGACTGACGGTGCCGCACGGGCACCTCAAATCAGATGGGGCGGCGCAGCTCCAGACAAACGAGGCGTCAATGGCCGAGGACGAGCTAAACTTTCTGCACCACGTTCGTCTGTTTGTTTTGTGTACGTGCACACATCAATTAGCCGGCGGCTAGAATCGATCCACCGGCCATGCACTCGTGAGGAAGAGATTGGGGAAGAAGATGCGTATGACATATGGGCCCACGTAGTAAGTGACAGTAGAAACAATCCCGGCTGGGATCGTGCCTTTCCTATTACGCTAAACATGATTTTACTGATACAAGGTCAGGATTAACCGGGATCTGTAAATATAGCGTATCAACTTCAAGAATTTAGAGATGAGGGTTTGTTTTCGTCAGCCTCTACAACCTCAAGGTTTATTTCAGACTTCACTCCCTAATCAGCCCGGTCTGCTTCAAGTACTAGTATCACCATCGTCTAAGCACCAATCACTCTGCAATGGATTATTTGGGCATAGTCGTGGCACTGGTTGTCGCCGCCTCGTCCATTGCCATCCACCTCCTCAGCAGGGCCAAGAAAAGACAGCCGGCCAACCTGCCCCCGGGCTCCCTCGGCCTGCCGGTGATCGGCCAGAGCCTCGGCCTCCTCCGGGCCATGCGCGGCGGCGACGGCGGCAGCCGGTGGATACAGGACCGGATCGACAAGTACGGGCCCGTGTCGAAGCTGTCGCTGTTCGGCACGCCGACGGTGCTCCTGGCCGGACCGGCGGCCAACAAGTTCCTCTTCTTCAGCAGCGTGCTCTCGACGCGGCAGCCCCGGTCCGTGCAGCGGATCCTCGGGGAGAACAGCATCCTGGGCCTCCACGGCGCCGACCACGGGCGCGTCCGCGGCGCTCTGCTCGAGTTCCTCAAGCCGGACATGCTCAAGATGTACGTGGGCAGGATCGACGCCGAGGTGCGGCGGCACGTGGAGGAGAACTGGGCCGGCCGCGGGACCGTGACGGTGCTGCCGCTGATGAAGCGGCTGACGTTCGACATCATCTCCGCGCTGCTCTTCGGGCTCGAGAGGGGCGCCGTGCGGGACGCGCTGGCCGGCGACTTCGCGCGCATGGTCGAGGGCATGTGGGCCGTCCCGGCGAACCTGCCGTTTACGGCGTTCAGCCGGAGCCTCAAGGCCAGCGGCAGAGCCCGGCGGGTGCTGGCGGGGATCACGCGGGAGAAGAAGGCCAGGCGGTGCCAGCCGGAGCACCGCAAGGCGCCGTCGCGGAGCAACGACCTCATAACCTGCCTGCTCGGCCTGACGGACGGCCATGGCGAGCGGCTGCTGAGCGACGAGGAGATCGTGGACAACGCCATGGTCGCCCTCATCGCCGGCCACGACACGTCGTCCATCCTGATGACGTTCATGGTCCGCCACCTCGCCAACGATGACGCCACCCTCGCCGCCATGGTCCAAGGCAAGTGGCCAGTGGCCAGTGAATCAATCGTTCCAACCTGCCATGGTTGCTCATGATGTGTGCTTTGTTTCGTCTTTCGTGACACAGAGCATGAAGAGATCGCCAAGAGCAAAGGCGACGGAGAGGCTCTCACATGGGAAGATCTGACGAGGATGAAGTTCACATGGCGAGTCGCCCAGGAGATCCTCCGCATCGTCCCTCCACTCTTCGGCAACTTCAGAAGAGCGCTGGAGGACGTGGAGTTCGACGGCTACCTCATCCCAAAAGGATGGCAGGTCAGTTGCTTGCTGCTAGTCAATTCGCCTCCTAGCTTAGCCATCATAGTCGTCGGAGCCTGAGATGAGAAAGCTTTCAGGTGTTCTGGACGTCGAACGTGACGCACATGGACGCGAGCATCTTCCACGAGCCGGCCAAGTTCGACCCGTCCCGGTTCGAGAACCAGGCCGCGCCGCCGTGCTCCTTCGTCGCCTTTGGGGCCGGCCCGAGGCTATGCCCCGGGATGGACTTCTCCCGGATCGAGACGCTGGTGACGATGCACCACCTCGTGAGGCAGTTCAGATGGAAGCTCTGCTGCAAGGAGAACACCTTTGTGAGGGACCCCATGCCGTCGCCGCTGCGTGGCCTGCCCATCCAAATCCAGCACAGGACCTCCCCTCCTCCATCGTGACCAAGCTTCTTCACAGCAATCTCACTGTCATCGTCGTTCGCATTGCATAGAAAATGTAGCTGTTGCGGCACGTGTATGTGTTATGAGTAACAAATCAAAAATAAATGGGTCTGGCTAGGACTCAGTCTACTAAGACTTCGTGAAGTCTCAATCGGCCGATGTCTTAGGAGCCTTTGTTCTTTGTTTTTGTTTGCTTGTCTTCTTTTTTTTTCGAGAGTACGCAAAATGCGTACCATAGCTTTATAGAAGAAGAAAAAACAATTACAAGACAACTAACACTTGCTGCGAACAACAAGCGTAGCACCAACTCCACATCCGGCTAGTCCAAAGACAGCCACCAACAACCACACAACTACAAAGCAAAAGAGCCTGCCCAACACCGAAAACATTGTCGCGTCTCGACCGACAACGGTCACCACCGAAGAGCAGCAACTTCCACCAAGCATCTCCTGTCGACGCACCATCCTCCCTTGATGCCTAGGAGATGGCAAGAGGATGGCAGGACCCGATCTGACCCGAGGAAGACGCCGTCTTGAAATCACCGTGAGGATCGTGCATAGCGCCGAAGTGAGCGATTATGGGGAGCGGCGAACAACGGGGGAGCGCAACAAGGGACAACCAGACCATGTCTCCTAGCACGATGCACCCAATAGAGGGACGACGTTGAAGACGCCGCCATCGTGCCGACCCAGCACCGGATCAAGGCTTTCGCTCGGAGACAATTGCCAACACCAAGCGAGCGAGGGAGATGGCGACACACTCGGCGACGCCTCCAAGGAGGGAAACGACACCCACGGGTGCCATCGCCGCCAGCCCGGCCACAACCGGACAGGACTTTCATCCGTAATGCCATGCATCTCCGCACCTCCAGGTATAGGCAGAGCCGACCAAGAAGTCTCGCACCGCCGTCACCGCAGCAACTTGCCATCGAAGCCGTGCAGCCAAGGTCCTCCCACATCCGCACTGCTGAGAGAACGCGACCAACAGCCACAAACCACCCAGACGAGGAGCCGCAGCAGCTAACCATGTCGTGCAAGGGCTGAATCCAGCACGACGGCCTTCACCCGCTCCAGATGACTGCCGCGCAACGAACTCAACCCCAAGGCCAGATTGAATCTGGGGGAAATCCGATCTGGCCAGCACCTCCCTCCCCAGCTCCGGCGCCATCGCATCCAGGAGCAACCCAACGCGCCCAGCACCCTGAGGCGGCCGGCCGCCCGCTGCCCGCCATGGACTCCCTCCTGGCAGGGCCTCGCAGCGCCGCCGCCGCCAAAGCCCGGAGCTCGCGCCGTCGCCCCCATCTGAGCCGGCGCCCCATCCTCCGCCACCACTCTGCTACGGTCATGGCCCGAGTTCACCTCTCCGCCGCGCCTCCGCCGTGCGCCAGCGACAGCGGCCGCGGATCCTGCCGCCGGCCATCACACCACCAGGCAGCCCCGAAGACGTCCACTCCGCGCGAAGGAGCCCGTCGGGGAGGTGCGCCTCCAGCACCCGCCGCCTTCGACGGCCAGGCGCGGCCGCCACCGCCGGTGCCGGCGGTGGCAGCGGCCGGGGCGGTGGATCTGGGCCTCTTTTGTTTAGGGTTTGGGGAGCCTCCGGAGCCGCACGAGCGTGCAACCCGGGAGGCGTTTTCACAACCCGAGGAAAGAGGATTCGGGGTGCTTGCTTGTCTTCTTAAGTGTGCTGCTTTTGTCCAAAGCTTGTCACGTGTTGGGCTGTCCTTTTCTTCTGTTGTCTTTTGCTAGGTTGTCTTGTCTGCTGTACTTTCTTTTTACAATCTTGTCTCATATACTTGGTTGGTTGGCCTTTCAAGCTTCTTCACAGTAATCTCACTGTCATCGTCGTTCGCATTGCATTAGAAAATGTTGCTGCTGCAAGTGTACTGGCCATGAGTAATAAATCAACGTATTTGTTAATTATTGTCTAGATAAAAACTACTACATCATTTAATTAATAAAAAAATCCGCATGAATCTTTACGTATATCAAATGGAGCAGGAGTTAGAGAAGACTTAGTTAATTTTGATCTAGATGAGTGGTAGCCACACCGTAAAAAACTTGATCCATGGGAGTATGTAGCAGTAGCCAAGAGCTTTTTTTCTCAAGTGGGATGTCCTTGTGAAGAATATAGTAAGAGCATCTATAGCCGGGCACATCAAACCCACACCATACGCCCGGGCGGGCCGCCCGGGCCTATTTAGTCATATTATTTTTTGACTCAGACGGGCTCTTTAAACGGGCCTCAAACATCCGGGTTGGCCGGCACCCCATATCCAGCCTAAATATGGGGCGGATATGAGGGCGTCCGGGAGTGCCCGAGCACACCCGTCACATAGGGCGGACGAAGGGGACTCATCCGGACTCACCCGTAAACCCGGCGGTCCGACGGACGCCTCCTCCGTCGTCGCGGTGTGGATGCCGCGCGGCGCCGCTCCGGCTCGCCGACCGAGAGCAAATCAGCCTATTTAAGCCGGCAGGAGTCCCGCAACCCTAGTCCATCCACCACCACCACCCACCCCCCCTCTCTGTGCCGCCAGCCCGAGCATCCATCTCACCCCTCTCCCCCTCCAGTGCTCTGTCCATGCTCTGGCGCTCCGCCATGGTCCGGATTAAGACCACGTACTACTCAATGCTCACGCCGGAGCGCCGCACCGAGATCCAACAGCAGATCCGGGTGAGACATGCCGCGCGCGCAGCCCGCATCGCTGCCGGCCTGCCTTCGGACTCGCCGGAGCCAGAGGAGGAGAAGCAACTGGGGGAAGATGAGGAGGAGGAGTTGGCACCTGTAGGATCGGAAGTATGTCTAGAGAGGGGGTGATTAGACTACTTGACCAAATAAAAACTTATCATTTTCCCAATTTTAGTTCTTGGCAGATTTTAGCTCACTTAGCTCAAGTCAAGCAATCTTAACACAATTCAAGCAAGCATGCAAAGAGTATATGAGCAGCAGAAAGTAAAGCATGCAACTTGCAAGAATGTAAAGGGAAGGGTTTGGAGAATTCAAACACAATTGGAGACACGGATGTTTTTGTCGTGGTTCCGATAGGTGGTGCTATCATACATCCACGTTGATGGAGACTTCAACCCACGAAGAGTAACGGCTGCGCGAGTCCACGGAGGGCTCCACCCAAAAGGGGTCCACGAAGAAGCAACCTTGTCTATCCCACCATGGTCGTCGCCCACGAAGGACTTGCCTCACTAGCGGTAGATCTTCACATGAGGCTTTGTAAGCACCGCTTGACTTGTTATGGAGCTCCTCCTTATCCTTGAGTGACATCTCATGAGCAACAATTCTTCCAATGACTTCCGTTGGCTTGAGATTCTTGTAATTGGGCATCATTTGGATCAATGTGCACACGGTATCATATTTTCCATCCAATGCTCTTAGGATCTTCTTGATGATGAATTTGTCGGTCATCTCTTCACTTCCTAAGCCGGCAATCTCATTTGTAATGAGAGCAAGCCTAGAGTACATTTCAGCGATGCCTTCACCATCCTTCATCTTGAACTTGTCAAGTTGACTTTGAAGCACATCCAACTTGGATTCCTTGACGGAGTCGGTACCTTCGTGCATATCAATCAAAGTATCCCAAATTTCCTTTGCATTCTCAAGACGGCTGATTTTGTTGAATTCTTCGGGGCACAATCCGTTGAAGAGTATATCACAAGCTTGAGCGTTGTATTGCAGCATCTTCAACTCATCTGCGCTAGCTTCACGGTTCGGTTCTCTCCCATCAAACAATTCACCTTGCAAGCCAATACACACAATAGCCCAAACGGCGGGGTTATGTCCGAGAATATGCATTTTCATCTTATGCTTCCAACTAGCAAAATTTGTACCATCAAAGTAAGGACCTCTACGGTGGTAGTTTCCCTCGCTAGACGCCATACTCTCCTAGGCTGTGAAACCGTGGCTATGACCACCAAAAGCTATGGAAATCAAAGCAAATGGAGACCAAAGCTCTGATACCACTTGTAGGATCGGAAGTATGGCTAGAGGGGGGGGGGTGATTAGACTACTTGACCAAATAAAAACTTATCCTTTTCCCAATTTTAGTTCTTGGTAGATTTTAGCTAACTTAGCACAAGTCAAGCAATCTTAACACAATTCAAGCAAGCATGAAAAGAGTATATGAGCAGCGGAAAGTAAAGCATGCAACTCGCAAGAATGTAAAGGGAAGGGTTTGGAGAATTCAAACGCAATTGGAGACACAGATGTTGTTATTGTGGTTCCGATAGGTGGTGCTATCGTACATCCACGTTGATGGAGACTTCAACCCACGAAGGGTAATGGTTGCGCGAGTCCACGGAGGGCTCCACCCAAAAAGGGTCCACGAAGAAGCAACCTTTTCTATCCTACCATGGCCGTCGCCCACAAAGGACTTGCCTCACTAGCGGTAGATCTTCACGAAGTAGGCGATCTCCTTGCCCTTACAAACTCCTTTGTTCAACTCCACAATCTTGTCGGAGGCTCCCAGTGACACCTAGCCAACCTAGGAGACACCACTCTCCAAGAAGTAATAGATGGTGTGTTGATGATGAACTCCTTGCTCTTGTGCTTCAAATGATAGTCTCCCCAACACTCAACTCTCTCTCACAGGATTTGGATTTGGTGGAAATAAGATTTGAGTGGAAAGCAACTTGGGGAAGGCTAGAGATCAAGATTCATATGGTAGGAATGGAATATCTTGGTCTCAACACATGAGTAGGTGGTTCTCTCTTAGAAAATGTAAGTTGGAAGTGTAGGTTTGTTCTGATGGCTCTCTCCATGAATGAAGAGGAGGTGGAGGGGTATATATAGCCTCCACACAAAATCTAACCGTTACACACAACTTGCCAATCTCGGTGTGACCAAAGTGAGAAACTCGGTCGGACCGATTCAACAAATCTAGTGACTGTTTGTGACGCCCCCGATTCAATCGTACACTAATCATGCACGCAAATGTGTACGATCAAGATCAGGGACTCACGGGAAGATATCACAACACGACTCAACAAATAAAATAAGTCATACAAGCATCATAATACAAGCCAGGGGCCTCGAGGGCTCGAATACAAGTGCTCGATCATAGACGAGTCAGCGGAAGCAACAATATCTGAGTACAGACATAAGTTAAACAAGTTTGCCTTAAGAAGGCTAGCACAAACTGGGATACAGATCGAAAGAGGCGCAGGCCTCCTGCCTGGGATCCTCCTAAACTACTCCTGGTCGTCGTCAGCGGGCTGCACGTAGTAGTAGACACCTCCGGTGTAGTAGGGGTCGTCGTCGACGGTGGCGACTGGCTCCTGGACTCCAGCATCTGGTTGCGACAACCAGGTAGAAGGGAAAGGGGAAAAGAGGGAGAAAAGCAACCGTGAGTACTCATCCAAAGTACTCGCAAGCAAGGAACTACACTACATATGCATGGGTATATGTGTAAGGAGGCCATATCAGTGGACTGAACTGCAGAATGCCAGAATAAGAGGGGGATAGCTAATCCTGTCGAAGACTACGCTTCTGGCAGCCTCCGTCTTGCCGCATGTAGAAGAGAGTAGATGGAAGTCTTCCAAGTAGCATCTCCAAGTAACATCTCCAAGTAGCATCTCGAGTAGCATAATCCTACCCGGCGATCCTCTCCTCGTCGCCCTGCGGAAAAGCGATCACCGGGTTGTCTGTGGAACTTGGAAGGGTGTGTTTTATTAAGTATCCGGTTCTAGTTGTCATAAGGTCAAGGTACAACTCCAAGTCGTCCTGTTACCGAAGATCACGGCTATTCGAATAGATTAACTTCCCTGCAGGGGTGCACCACATAGCCCAACACGCTCGATCCCATTTGGCCGGACACACTTTCCGGGGTCATGCCCGGCCGCGGAAGATCAACACGTCGCAGCCCCACCTAGGCAAAACAGAGAGGCCAGCACGCCGGTCTAAACCTAAGCGCGCAGGGGTCTGGGCCCATCGCCCTGAGCACACCTGCACGTTGCGTGGGCGGCCGAAAGCAGACCTAGCCTAGTGGCGTTCCAGTCCAATTCGGCGCG
>NC_057810.1:700671656-700673961 GCF_018294505.1 Triticum aestivum | reverse complement strand
CGGGGCATCTTAGAATCATATACCAGAATCTTTAGAAGTAATTAACTCAAGCTCGAAGGCAGAGCATGGTTGAGAAGCAGGCGATACAATTTACCAAAGGCATTATGTATCCGAGAAAAGGCTCACAAGTTTATTGACTATGAAGGGCGTTGTCAGATAAAATCCAACAAAGGATCTGGTGGTCCACAAAGGATCTGACGTGAGCATCGATACTCAACTAGAGGAAGAAGAATGCAAGGAGATCAGATTATAGAAACAACTGACTAACTCAATTGTCAAATGCAAAGGAATTATGATTTCCAAATCAAGGGATCAGAAGCAATGCTCTGATTAGGGATGGATAAGTTGAATAGCCTTAGGGTATAATCAACGACAATTGGATTGGTCGAGAACCAATTCCAGTTAAAAGAATGGAAGCTCAGCCGGAAAAGTAATTTATAAGGATCAATGATGATTGCGTGTATTCGCAAACATATTGAGTCAACAGACTCAAAATGATAATGACAAGGAATGTCATTAAGACTACGAGACTTATGGGATTAACCATAATGCAAGCAAGCAAGAATTTCAAGAGCCAAAGGCTCTAGAGGATTTCGGAAGATCGAATATTATTTTGAAGACTTTTGTGAAACACAAGAACAACTGGGGATGAGCGGATACTCGGCAAGCGCGAGTAATTATCCGTAGGGGTATTCATGCAGCAAGGAACTGCAGGGCAGTAAGCGTAAAGAATTCTCGGAATACCGAAGAGTATTTCAGGACATTTTGTAATAACAAAAGCAACTGGGGATGACAATATGAACGATAGGTGTAAGTAGTTATCCAGAGGGATTTATCGATGGAAGTGAATTGCAAAAGCGAAGGCACATAGTCTCGAGAGCACATCGTAGAGTATCTTCGGAATCTTCTGGTGCAGCAGACGATCATCAATAATAAGGGGCTCTCCGGGTGAAAATGATAACGAGATCCTTATGTTAAATTTAGTAAAATTCATTTAACCCGAATAGAAGAGATGTCAGAGTCCCAGAGTAAAGGTCGAGGAATAAAAGATTCTAATACCACCCAATGGCGACGTGGGCCCATGGGCCGCACAGCCATGTTAGTAAAAGTTTTGTAAAGTCTAGACTCAACTTCGGCCAAGGAGTTGGAAGGGGGATTCCTACAGGCAGTCGGCTCTGATACCAACTTGTGACGCCCCCGATAAAATCGTACACTAATCATGCACGCAAATGTGTATGATCAAGATCAGGGACTCACGGGAAGATATCACAACACGACTCAACAAATAAAATAAGTCATACAAGCATCATAATACAAGCCAGGGGCCTCGAGGGCTCGAATACAAGTGCTCGATCATAGACGAGTCAGCGGAAGCAACAATATCTGAGTACAGACATAAGTTAAACAAGTTTGCCTTAAGAAGGCTAGCACAAACTGGGATACAGATCGAAAGAGGCGCAGGCCTCCTGCCTGGGATCCTCCTAAACTACTCCTGGTCGTCGTCAGCGGGCTGCACGTAGTAGTAGACACCTCCGGTGTAGTAGGGGTCGTCGTCGACGGTGGCGACTGGCTCCTGGACTCCAGCATCTGGTTGCGACAACCAGGTAGAAGGGAAAGGGGAAAAGAGGGAGAAAAGCAACCGTGAGTACTCATCCAAAGTACTCGCAAGCAAGGAACTACACTACATATGCATGGGTATATGTGTAAGGAGGCCATATCAGTGGACTGAACTGCAGAATGCCAGAATAAGAGGGGGATAGCTAATCCTGTCGAAGACTACGCTTCTGGCAGCCTCCGTCTTGCCGCATGTAGAAGAGAGTAGATGGAAGTCTTCCAAGTAGCATCTCCAAGTAACATCTCCAAGTAGCATCTCGAGTAGCATAATCCTACCCGGCGATCCTCTCCTCGTCGCCCTGCGGAAAAGCGATCACCGGGTTGTCTGTGGAACTTGGAAGGGTGTGTTTTATTAAGTATCCGGTTCTAGTTGTCATAAGGTCAAGGTACAACTCCAAGTCGTCCTGTTACCGAAGATCACGGCTATTCGAATAGATTAACTTCCCTGCAGGGGTGCACCACATAGCCCAACACGCTCGATCCCATTTGGCCGGACACACTTTCCGGGGTCATGCCCGGCCGCGGAAGATCAACACGTCGCAGCCCCACCTAGGCAAAACAGAGAGGCCAGCACGCCGGTCTAAACCTAAGCGCGCAGGGGTCTGGGCCCATCGCCCTGAGCACACCTGCACGTTGCGTGGGCGGCCGAAAGCAGACCTAGCCTAGTGGCGTTCCAGTCCAATTCGGCGCG
>NC_057810.1:700625942-700669115 GCF_018294505.1 Triticum aestivum | reverse complement strand
TTTTTTTTGTATATTCTTTTCTGTTTTTATTTTATTTTACTTTTCTGTTTTCTATTATAGTTTTTAATAGTTTTCAGTTTTGTAAATTTATAAGACCAGTACCTAAATGGAGGTTGTAAATTAGCCCACTTCCATAATATATTTTGGAATTTTTTTTTAAATATTTAGTTCGCATTTCTATAAATTTCAAAAGGGCATTTATAATAGGTTTAGCTGATGTTTTAATTATTTTAGTGCATTGGAATAATTTATAGAAGTTTTGTTTCTTCACCATAATTATCTATGCAATATTTGACACGGTCCGAACAATTTTGTTTTAAAGTTCGAAAACTTTTATTGTTTGCCTAATTTTGAATTTGAATTTGAATCGGTTTCGAACTAACTCGAGATTAGCAACTATAAACGAGGTGACGTGGCACCATTAGCAGAGGATCACTGTAGCTTAATTACCCGGGCGTCACACTGTTAGGATTTTCGTGGGACCGACATGCAACTCGGTAGGACCGATATGGTTAGGATTAGGGAATAATGTAATCTCGGTGAGACCGATTACACAAACTTGGTGGGACCGATTTTGGTAATAAGCTAACCAGAGAGTTGGTCAGGTAAACTCGGTGGGACCGGTTCGCTCATTTCGGTGAGACAGAAATGTTACGAAAGGGAAACATAGAGTTTACATTGAAATCTCGGTGGGACCGATCGCTCATTTCGGTGGTACTGAAACGCTACGAAGGGAAACAAAGAGATTACAATCCCATCTCGGTGAGACCGAGATCCCTATCGGTGAGACTGATTTGCCTAGAGTTTGTGGCAGTGGCTATGACATCTGAACTCGGTGGCGCCGGATAGAAAGAATCGGTGGGGCCGAGTTTGACTTTTGGTTTAGGTCATATGTGGATGTGAGAAAGTAGTTGAGGGTTTTGGAGCATATCACTAAGCACTTTGAGCAAGAGCCTCATTAAGCAACACCTCATCCCTCCTTGATAGTATTGTCTTTTCCTATAGACTCAATGTGATCTTGGATCACTAAAATATAAAATGTAGAGTCTTGAGCTTTGAGCTTGAGCCAATCCTTTTATCCTGAGCATTTTGAGGGGTCCACTTTTCTCATCCATGCCATGCCATTCATTGAGCTTTTCCTGAAATATTTATCTTGAAATAGTGTTAGCTCAATGAGCTATGTGTTGTTAGGAATTACCAAAACCACCTAGGGATAGTTGCACTTTCAATCTCCCCCTTTTTGGTAATTGATGACAACATATAGATCAAAGCTTCAAGAAATGATAATAAGATTGAAAAACATTGTCGGTTTGAGAAGTATGTGAAATGTGAGAGCTCCCCCTAAATTTGTGCATAGTTTAAGATTTGCTTTGGACTGCAAATGCACAATGAGTTAGGATCATGAGTTACTCTCCCATGTCACATACATCTTGGTGGAGCTCTCAAAATGATAATAATTAAAATTCATGCACTCCTCACCAAGCAAAGTGAATGAACATATAGAGATAAAATGATAATGTCATCCAACAAGCATTAATGTAGCATATGATCAAACACATGATCATCCAAGTATCACACAGGCATAAAGTATATCAAACAAGCAAACAAAGTTCAACCACAAAAACAAGAGAGGATAAGAAGAGAATGCTCTCTCTCGAAGCCTATGATCTATACATTTTTCTCCCCCTTTGGCAACAAGTTACCAAAAAGTTCATAGAAAATTCATAGTACTAAATCGACTCACAGGCTTGGTCTTCAGCTGGTGGTGTAGAGATAACGCCAAGGACGAAAGCATTAGTTGATGAAGTTGGAGCTGGTGGAGTAGGTGCTGGAGCTGGTGGCACTGAAGTTGTAGCTGGTGCAGATGAAGTTGCTCTTGTGTCTGGAACAGGCACTGCAGCTGATCTCTGAGCTCTGGGCACTCTAGCAAACGCATCAGTGGTTGTCTTGCCCTTCATCTCCTGCATGTCATCTTGAAGTTGCTCAACAACTGATTGTATTCAGTGACCTTCACATCCAAGTCATAGAACTTCTGCTCCATGACCCTCTCCAGGCTCTCCTGGTTTTGAGTCAGGGTGGCCAATCCCTTCTCAATCCTTAGAGTGGAGGTAATCAAGTAGCCAAGCTGATCTTGCTTACTCTTCAGGAAATACTGAGATGCCTCATCAATGGTTGGCATCTTGGCAGCCTTTTTAGTCCTTGCCTTCTCCTTCTTTGCTTGTGCTTGCACAGAAGATGGTTCATCTTCATCCATAACCACTGTGTTGTCCTCAAAATCTGGATAGATAGGCATGTGATCCTTGTCCAAAAGGTATGTGCCAGTGCCCATGTTGGAGTTAATTAGCTCCTGGATCTATGGGGCATACCCACAACTTCTCTTCTGATCAGCAGTTGTCCTCCTTATAGTTTCCACTATGAGGCTCATGACCTTGAACTTTTGAGGCACATCAAATATGTGAAGCAGATTGATAGCATGGCCTCTGATCATCTTGTGATCACCTGGCTTAGGCAAAAGAGTGTGCCTGAGGATCCAGTTGATGGTTCGCAATCCTGACAGAAGGTAATGTACTGATCCAAACTTGTGTGTTTCAACAGCAGCATCTGGGATCTCCTTGTACATATGTGCCATAGAGTTGTGATCCATCTTCTTCTTAGCATAGACATCCAAGTCATCCTCTTTCTCCTTAGGTGCATTGATCAGATTAGCCCATTCTTTAATAGTTGATTGGTACCTAGTACCTTCAGACATCCATACTATCCTTCCATCTGGATAGAAGTGTGCTGTGGATTAGAACTGCATTATAAGCTCATCATTCCACTTTGTGAGCTTCTGCCCAACAAAGTCATCCACTCCACAAGCATTGAAACTGTCATACACACCAGGATAGTGCTCTTCATTCTCCTTGATATATTTCCAGTCCACCCATCTCATACCATAGACAATTGGCTTCTTTTCAAGCATCACTGTCTCATAGAAATCATGTTGTTCCTTTGTATGGAACCTGTAGTCCACAACAGTTCTCCTCCTGACTCCATAGGGATCGGTTATCTTCCACTGTATGAGTCCTGCATCCTTTCTCAGCTTCATATCCTCAGCTACAGGATGAGCATCATTGTGATCTGGAATTTTGGGCTTCAACTTTCTCAAGACATGTTCCTCATCATCTTCTTCTTCAACAACAACTTCAGGCACTGGGGCCTTGTTCTTCTCTCCAGTAGGAATGTTCCTAGTATTCCTCTTGGGTGCAATTTTAGGCTTTGGAGCAGCTGCCTTGGGTGCTTCTTTGGACTTTGATGAAGCAGCCCCTGACCTGATGGCATCACCCATAAGCTTCTGAGCTTTAGGTGCTGGTGCAGCAACCTCTGCTTCTTCATCTTCAGAGTCTCTCCTCATAGAGGGCTTGCCAAGTACCTTGGCAGTAGTGGTTCTGACTCTCTTCTTCTTCTTTTCTTGGCCAGCAACTTCATCATCAGACTCAATGGTGAACTTCATGGTTTCACCAGTGGAAACCTTCCTAGGTTTGGAAGTGGGAACTCTCCTAGCAGGTCCTTTCTTTTGCATTCCTGGCTTAGTGGCAGCAGTTGTGCCATATTCCTTCTTGAGCACCTTCTTCTTGGAAGTGGCCTCATCCTCTATAGCCACATAGTCTTCATCTTCAGACTCTGAGGTTTTCTTCTTTCTGGCCCTGGTGGCTGCCTTAGGCAAGTTGCTGGGAGTGCTTCTGCTACCATCATAGCTGCTAGAGGGACTAGTGCCCTCGCCATGTGAACCTGCTCCTCAGACTTGTTCTGACTGTCACTTTGATCAGACATGCTGCAAACTCCGACAGCAGACCCTGTGAATAGATATAGATGAGGTAGATAGGATGAGCATCACAAAATATAGAGGTTTTTTTGCAAGAGAATGAGTTCAAAACTTAGTTTTAGTTTTCCACAGAAAGCATTTCAGATCTACCGATTTGTAAACTCAGTGATACCGAAGCAGCTTTAGGAACCTAAACTAGTGAACTCGGTCAGACCAAGTCACAGTTTGGTGGCACCGAGACTGCTAGGGTTTCACAAAGTCCTGAACTTGGTCACACCGATTTGCAATTCTTGGTCGGACCGAGAATCACATGTGCAATGGCCTTGGCCAAATCCGTGGAACCAATTTCTACAACTCGGTCGGTCCGAGATGGTTTCGGTGGAAACCTAACCCTAAATTTTCAATCCAAACCTAATCTATGGAGCATTTTTACTGGATAAGATGATCTCAATCATGGCAACATACATGGCGAAAACAATGTGCTAGGAATCGGAGTGAGATTAGCACAAGGATCAAGTCCATACCCTAGTTCGGCGATGGACTTGCTACGGCGGCAACGGCGGAGATGATTCCCGTTGACGGTGGCGGAGACCAGCGGCGGGAGGTAGTTAGCGATGAGGAGGACGATCCGGAGACCCAGGAGGCAGAGCGGGCTGAGCGCGGGCGAAAGAGTTTAGAGAAATTTCCAAAATTTTGCCCGTGGATATATATTGCCCGACCCTGTCGGTGTGACCGAGTGGAACAACTCGGTGGCACTGAGATGCATTACTGCAAGCAGTTACTACAACTCGGTGTGACCGAAATGTTCAAATGGGTTGCACCGAGATTGAAAACCTAGATCGACTTAGTGATCTCGGTATGACCGAAATGGAAGAATCGGTCAGACCAAAACGCACAAAGAAGTTTTGGAAGTTTAAGTCTATGACGAATCGGGGACTCCGAGTGCCCCTCACACAGAGTGGTTCGAATCTGACTTGATCAAACTTTGTGTTGTAGCAATTATAGAGTTTGAGACAAGAAAAGCATAGATAGCTAGAGAAGGTTCTTAGGCATTCTTGTACATCCACTTGGCAAAAGAAAAGAAACGAAACAATCAAAACAACAAGTGGATGTCCTCGAATGAGTGAAATATGCAACCAACATGCTCACACAATAAAATGACAAATGAAATATGTGGAAAAGCATGCACAACCATTCTAGCATCTATCAAGCAATTGGCGATGACTAGGTCATCTATATATGAGTATATTGACTTAGGAATCAAATGAGATCATTTGATCATAGGTCATACTCATCGTTTAAGCTCAAGTGGGGTTGCCACTTTTACATAATGCATTGATGTGTTCACACCATTAGAGTTGCTTTAACTCAATTCTTAGAGTAAAGCTCCCCCTAGATGTGAGATCCCCCCTTAGAGGGATGAACTAACCTTGGGTTTTGTCGATGATGACTTCATGTAGGTGTTGAAGATGTGGATGCTCAATGTTGATGTAGATCATTTGGAGCAATCCTTTGGAGTGAGTTGCACTTTCAATACCTACACGGGTTAGTCCCACAAGGAACAAACAAGGATATCCATAGACATAGAGTGATGCACACATAAAATGATGTCTATGAAAGCATTAGGTTGCCTTGTCCCTTGTCTTACCAACAAGAGGGTTTGTGACTCCATGAAGTAGTGCAAGATGTGGAAGTTGATTGCACTTGTCCTTGCCAAAATGATATGAGTGAAGTTTGTTGGCGGAGTCACCCTCAAGAACTCTCTAGTTCTTCTTCTTCGGGATCCACACCATCTTGATGGGAATCCTTTGGGTTGTAGTCGTACTTGATGAAGTAGAACTTGACGTAGTCTTGGGAACCCACTTGACCAAGGCCTTGGGAGCTTCTTCAAATGTATCAATCTCCTCTTGAAGCTCATCCTTGCCTTTTTGCTTGTGGTCTTGTGGTGAAAGATCATCTTGAGCTTGTGTCCCTTTGAAGGAAGTAGGATCATACTTCTCTTGTTGAGGAACAAACTTCGTCTTGGGGTATTGAACTTCTTCCCACTCAACTCCATTGGCATTGAACTTTCGTTCAAAACCAACACCTTGGTTATTCCGGTGCCTTCCTTGCTTGCATACAATTTCCTCGAATTGCTTACTCCCGGCAAGGCTCTTGTAAACACCTTTCTCTATAATTCCCTTCAATAAGCTATTTTCTTGCTCAAGTGTAACTTGGCTAAGAGAATCATTAGTGGAATCAAGAGAACTACTAGAAGCAACAACATTAGATTTAACATGATTATTGTTACTACTAAAGGAAGAATCCTTCTTGCTCTTGTTACTAGACTTGACTTGAGGCATGTAAGTAGATAAGAGTAAACGCTTGGCAATATAAGAAGAACTTTTCTTGCGAAGGTCATCATTGATTGCCTTTAAGAACTCATGCTCTTGCTCAAGGTTGAGCTTTTCAAAGCGTAACTTCTCATGAGTCCTTAAAAGTTCTTGATGATCCCCTAAGATAGTTTCATGAGCTAACTTAAGAGTGTTTAGTTCTTTAGTTAGGAGCTCAATCTTCTCCTTATCATCGTCATTCGTTTTATCTTGATTAGCATGATTAATTGACGTTTCATCATAGTATTCATCACTAGAGTTGTCAATAAGTAAATCATCATCACCTAGCAAGTCATCTTCATCACTATTGAAATCAACATACTCGGGGTGTGTTACCTTTGGGCCTTTAGCCATGAAGCATCTTCCAAGTCCCTCATTTGGTGAATCAAATATGTCGTAGGAGTTGGTTGACACAAGTGCTAGACTGGCAACACCTTCATCTTGAGTATGTTCGGAGTCGGATTGACAGCTTCTCTCGGAGTGATTGTCAGAGTCGGAACCGGATACCCATTCACCAACATGAGCTTGATGTCTTCATTTTGTGTAGCTCCTTGATGACTTGTCCTTCCTTTCTGAATCCTTGCTTCTCCAGGATGTTCTTCGTTCATAATGATCATCTCTACTCCTTTTCTCTCTTGGTGGTGATTCATCTCTTCTACTTCTCCTCTTAGGTGATTCTTCTCTTCTTTTGTAGGGAGCCGTACACTCATTGGAATAGTGTCCGGGTCTTCCACAATTGTAGCAATTGCGCTCTCGACTAGAAGATCTTTTGTCGTTGTAGGACCTTGACTTGGAGCTTCTCTCTTTGCTATTACTTTTGTAGGACTTCTTGAAGTTCTTCACCATTAGGCTCAATTCTTCATTGAAGGTTTGTTTCTCACTTGACGATGTGGGGGCTTCAAATGAGGCTTTGTAAGCACCACCTGACTTGTTATGGAGCTCCTCCTTATCCTTGAGTGACATCTCATGAGCAACAATTCTTCCAATGACTTCCGTTGGCTTGAGATTCTTGTAATTGGGCACCATTTGGATCAATGTGCACACGGTATCATATTTTCCATCCAATGCTCTTAGGATCTTCTTGATGATGAATTTGTCGGTCATCTCTTCACTTCCTAAGTCGGCAATCTCATTTGTAATGAGAGCAAGCCTAGAGTACATTTCAGCGACGCCTTCACCATCCTTCATCTTGAACTTGTCAAGTTGACTTTGAAGCACATCCAACTTGGATTCCTTGACAGAGTCGGTACCTTCGTGCATATCAATCAAAGTATCCCAAATTTCCTTTGCATTCTCAAGACGGCTGATTTTGTTGAATTCTTCGGGGCACAATCCGTTGAAGAGTATATCACAAGCTTGAGCGTTGTATTGAAGCATCTTCAACTCATCTGCGCTAGCTTCACGGTTCGGTTCTCTCCCATCAAAGAATTCACCTTGCAAGCCAATACACACAATAGCCCAAACTGCGGGGTTATGTCCGAGAATATGCATTTTCATCTTATGCTTCCAACTAGCAAAATTCGTACCATCAAAGTAAGGACCTCTACGGTGGTAGTTTCCCTCGCTAGACGCCATACTCTCCTAGGTTGTGAAACCAAGGCTATGACCACCAAACGCTATGGAAATCAAAGCAGATGGAGACCAAAGCTTTGATACCACTTGTAGGATCAGAAGTATGTCTAGAGGGGGGTGATTAGACTACTTGACCAAATAAAAACTTATCCTTTTCCCAATTTTAGTTTTTGGCAGATTTTAGCTAACTTAGCACAAGTCAAGCAATCTTAACACAATTCAAGCAACCATGCAAAGTGTATATGAGCAGCGGAAAGTAAAGCATGCAACTTGCAAGAATGTAAAGGGAAGTGTTTGGATAATTCAAACACAATTGGAGACACAGATGTTTTTGTCGTGGTTCCGATAGGTGGTGCTATCGTACATCCACGTTGATGGAGACTTCAACCCACGAAGGGTAACGGCTGCACGAGTCCACGGAGGGCTCCACCCAAAAAGGGTCCACGAAGAAGCAACCTTGTCTATCCCACCATGGTCGTCGCCCACGAAGGACTTGCCTCACTAGCGGTAGATCTTCACGAAGTAGGCGATCTCCTTGCCCTTACAAACTCCTTGGTTCAACTCCACAATCTTGTCGGAGGCTCCCAAGTGACACCTAGCCAATCTAGGAGACACCACTCTCCAAGAAGTAACAAATGGTGTGTTGATGATGAACTCCTTGCTCTTGTGCTTCAAATGATAGTCTCCCCAACACTCAACTCTCTCTCTCACAGGATTTGGATTTGGTGGAAAGAAGCACTACAAAAAAAAGACACATTCGTGACATTTTGGGCCGAACAATTTTTTTTTCTGTCATACATATGACAGTTCTATGACGATAATTGTGACAAAACCCGGTATCATCATAGATGTGGTGGGCTCCTACTTCTATGATAAAAAATCATGACAGAAAATGGGCTTTTCGTCCTGGGCGGGCCGGAGACGCAACTGCATGACATTCTTTGGGCCGTCCATGACGGAAAAAACCGTGGTAGAAGCGAGGGGGAGGAAAATTTCGAGGATTGCCGGTTACCGTGGGAGGTCGGGGGCCGAGCGATGCGCGTTTGTCTCGTACACGTGCGAGGTGTTGGCTCTAACTGAACCCGAGCGAGGCGTTGGGCTCTAACTGAACCCGAGCGATTGCACTATAGGCTACACGTTACTGAACCCGAGCGATCGATCGATGGCTGTTAACTGAACCCGATGGAGCGATTCCTTTGCTACTGCTGCTAATTGAAGCCGATCGATTGGATGAACAGTGAGCGTTGCGGGGGGATGAACAGTGAGCGGTGGCGTTGCCTCTGGATGAACAGGACCCCGTGGTGTGGAGGGCTGGATGAACAGTAGATGATGGAGGGGTAGCCGTGGAGGGGTGGTTGAACAGGACCCCGTGGTCTGGAGGGCTGGATGAACAGTAGAGGGTGGAGGGCTGGATGAACAGTAGAAGGTGAGGGGTGGTTGAACAGTAGCCAGTGGAGTAGCGCACGGTGGAGGCTGGATGAACAGGAGCCCATGGAGGCTGGAGGAGGTCGACGGTAGCCCGTGGAGGCTGGAGGAGGTCGACGGTGGAGATGAACAGTATCCCGTGGAGTCCCGTTTTGCGGTACGCCACACCCCTCCCGATGATAAGGACCCCTGTTTCGACCGTAGGAGGTCCGTTTCGTCTGTTTTGCAGTACGCCACACCCCTCCCGATCAAGAGGACCCCCGTTTCGACCGTAGGAGGTCCGTTTCCTCCGTTTTGCGGTAAGCCACACCCCTCCCAATCAACAGGACCCCCGTTTCGACCGTAGGAGGTCCGTTTCCTCTGTTTTGCGGTACGCCACACCTCTCCCGATCAACAGGACCCCGTTCCGAATGTAGGAGGTCCGTTTCCTCCGTTCTACGGTATGCCAGGCCTCGTTTCCATCGCCTGTTCCGTCCAAGCCCTCCCGATGAACACGACCACGCATTCCGTTCTAACCCAGCCGGTTGGCTCCCACGCGTTTCGTTGCGTCCCGATGAACATGACGCATTCTGTTGCCTCCCCATGAACACGACGCATTCCGTTGCCTCCCCATGAACACGATGATGATGTTCTTTCTCCGTTCCGACCCAGCCATGTACACGAGCCCTCGCCGTACGTATGCGTGAGTAGGCGTTCGAGACCCCGCCCGTATGTACACATACGTGGCCGTATTTTCTTTCTTGCACCCTAGCCGCTGTACGTACGTGTACATGCTACGTGCGAGCCTCTACTACGACATGTGCGCGCCTCTACATCCACCGGTATATATGTACGTACACGTTCGCGACCAGAATGACAACGCTACGTACGCTTCAACTAGGTGGGTCCCGACTGTCAGGCACTTCCTTGCCTGTGAAGATGTAGCTGGTGGGTCCCAGCAGTCAGGGGGGCAAATCATTTTTATTTTGCCCGGACGCACTTCCTTGCGTGCGAAGATGTAGCTGGTGGGTCCCAGCAGTCAGGGGGGCGAATCGTTTTTTTTTCCGAAAGCACTTCCTTGCGTGCGAAGGTGTAGCTGGTGGGTCCCAGCAGTCAGGGGGGAAACATTTTTTCGCGAAATACGGTGGCCCGTCCGGTGGGTCCCCGCTGTCAGGTGGAGGAATGATGATTTTGCACGTAATAAGGAGGCACTTCCTTGCTGCGGCGTGGACCCAGCTGTCAGCCTCTCCATGCACAGTACTCTTCCGATGAAAGTCGGTCGTTGACCATATTGACCATGCCGCGTCGAGAGCACAACGGTGGTGGACGACGGCGAGGCCTAGGAAGGGGACGACACGGAGGCAGGGAAGACTCGGCAGTTGTTTCCCACGCGGAGGGGAGTACGACTGTACAAGGGTTTACTGGTTCGTCTGCCGTCGCTGGAGAATAACAGCAGGTGTGGGTGAGTAGAGGGATGGCTAGGCCAGCGATGGGAGTACGGTGGGGCGGTGAGGCCTGCGCGGCAGCACAGCCGGCCGCGGGAAGGAGGGAGCAGGCAGTCTCGCCGGCACTTGTTTGAGCGGCTGGAGCAGGAAGAGCAGAGATTGAAGAAACACGACGGCCATTGGATGGACATCCAACCGTCACTGCTTGTGCGTCAACCTTTTTTTAGGAAAGCCTCAAATTTGTGGAAAACAGCTTACATCCCATCTGCCATTATTTCTAATAATTTACAGCCCATTTGCTAATTCTTAAGATTTTTTTGGAGCCCATATTCTTTTTGTTTGCATTACAGCCCATATTGTGGCCATGGTTAAAAAATTATACGAAATTTTGCATATTTCGGTGCGGTCCGAACTGTTTTTAATCCCGAAATTTTGACTCACATTCAAACTGATTTTAAAAATAAATGTAATGTTGGAAAAAGCGGTAGGCATAAGCGAGGCGGTTGGCCTTCGCCTAGTGCCTAGGCGGTGCTTAAGCGCCCTAGGCGTGAACTAGGCGGTAATATATTTTTACTATCAGGGTGTATTTGTGAGTATTATGTGTGTGTCGATATTAATTTAGGGCATGAAATAAGTTAATTGCTAGCTACTGCCATTGGAATATGGCATGTTTGTCATATTAGTGCAATATGGCATGACTCCTTTCTTGGGGTAGACAATTCCTTGCTTGCCCTGCCTAGACTTCCATTTATGCCCTAGGCGAGGCGTTTAGCCATCGCCTAGCGCCTAGGCGTGCCTAAGCGCCTCCTAGGCACTGCCTTTTCCAACAGAGAATGTATATCAATATAAAATCCAACAAATTCTCCACGCATAAAAATTAATGTAATTTAAAATCTTGAATGAAAAAAAATTGAAACTAATTGCCGGTTTGATGTGTTTTAAAAATGTACAACCCATTTCTCATTACTGATGGGCCATTTTCTTGGCCAGCCGAATGAAAGCTCTCCTCGTCTTGAAATATTTACAGCCCAACAGGCGTGACAAAGTGACTTACTTGGAAAATCACAAAAAAACTGGACTGTGGCCGTGGACCTAGCTGTCAGCCTCTCCACGTACAGTACTCTTCCGATGGAAGTCATTCCTTGACCACGTTGACCACGTCACGCAGAGAGCACCACGGTGGTGGACGACGACAAGGCCTAGGAAGGGGACAACGCGGAGCCAGGGAAGACGCGGCAGTGGAAGCCCGCGCCGAGAAGAGTACGAGGGTTCACTAGTTCGGCTACGGTGTGAGGCTGCCGTCGCCGCAGGGCCTGGCCAGCGGTGGGAATAGTAGGGGGCAGTGAGGCCTCCGCGGTAGCACAGCTGGCCACGGGAGGCAGGAGCATGCGGCACGACCGGCGCTGCTTTGGGCGGCTGGAGCAAGAAGACCAGAGGTTGAAGAAGCACTACGGCCGTTGGATGGACATCGTACGGTCACTGGAGCTAGAATCGTTCATATTGACTAAGTTGAGAAAGCCCTTCGTCCCCGTCAACTTAGTAGGCCCACAAGACAGCCTCCCACCAAGGTGGGTCCCAACTAGTTGGGGGAGTATTCATTTTTTTGTGCGTAATAAGGAGGCACTTCCGGTGGGTCCGAGCTGACAGTGGGAGGAACGTTTTTTTCACGAAATATGGTGGCCCATCCGGTGGGTCCCAGTAGTCAGGGGGAAACGATTTTTTCGCAAAATACTGGTGGCCCGTCCGATGGGTCCCCGTTGTCAGGTGGAGGAATAATTATTTTCCGCGTAATAAGGAGGCACTTCCTTGCGGCTGCCGTGGACCCAGCTGTCACCCTCTCCACGTACAGTACTCTTCCGATGGAAGTTGGTCATTGACCACACTGACCACGCCGCGCCGAGAGCACCACGGCGGTGGACGACAGCGAGGACTAGGAAGGGGACGACGCGAATCCGGGCCACGGGAGGCAGGAGCAGGCGGCACGACCGGCGCTACTTTGGGCGGCTGGAGCAAGAAGACCAGAGGTTGAAGAATCACTATGGTCGTTGGATGGACATCATATAGTCACTGGAGTATTGACTAAGTTGACAAAGCCCTCCGTCCCCGTCAACTTAGTAGGCCCACAAGTCAGCCCAACAATATGGTGGGTCCCAACTAGCAGGGGGTATTCATTTTTTGGGCGTAATAAGGAGGCACTTCCTTGCGTGCGAAGATATAGCTGGTGGGTCCGACCTGTCAGCGGGGGGAACGTCTTTTTTGCGAAATACAGAGGCCCTTCCTGTGGGTCCTAGCTGTCAGGTGGAGGAATCATTATTTTGCGCGTAATAAGGGAGGCATTTCCTTGCGTGCGGCCATGGACCCAGCTGTCAGCCTCTCCATGTATAGTCCACTTCCGATGGATGTCGTTCATTGACCATGTTGACCAGGCCGCGCCGAGAGCACCAGGGCGGTGGACGACAGCGAGGCCTAGGAAGGGAATGACACGGAGCCAGGGAATACTCGGCGGTTGTTTCCCAGACGGAGGAGTATGAGGGTTTACTGGTTCGTCTGCCATCGCCGGAGAATAACAACATGTGTGGGTGAGTAGAGGGATGGCTAGGCCAGCGATGGGAGTACGGTGGGGCCGTGAGGCCTGCGCGGCAGCATAACTGGCCGCGGGAGGTGGGAGCAGGCAGTCTCGCCGGCGCTTGTTTGAGCGGCTGGAGCATGAAGAGCAGAGATTGAAGAAGCACGACAGCCGTTGGATGGACATCCAACAGTCACTGCTCTCGTGTGTTGACTAAGTTGACAGGGCGTTGCGTGTGCGTCAAACTTTTTTTTATGAAAGCATATGCATCAACCTGTAGTAGGCGCATAAGTCAGCCTCAAATCTGTGGAAAACAACATACATCCCATCTGCCATTATTTCTAATAACGTACAGCCCATTTGCTAATTCTTAAGATTTTTTTTGGAGCCCATCTTCTTTTTGTTAGCATTACACCTCATATTGTGGCCACAGTTAAAAAGTATACGAAATTTTGCATATTTCGGTGCGGTCAACTGTTTTTAATCCAGAAATATTGATTCACATTCAAACTATTTTGAAAAATAATTTATATAAATAGAAAATCCAAATAATTGTCCACGCATAAAAATCAATGGAATTTAAGATCTTGTAATGAAAAAAAATGAAACTAATTCCTGGTTTGATGTGTTTTAAAAATGTACAGGCCATTTCTGGGCAAACTGAATGAAACTCTCATCATCTTGAAAGATTTGCAGCCCAACAGGGCCAATAAAGCAAGTAGGCCTTGTTTGGGTATTTCTTTTTAAAAAATAGAACCGGGCTAGCCATTTTCAGCAAGAAAAAAACACAACTGGTCTCATGATGTGGTAAACATAAATAAAACCCTGGCTAGACGGGCCACAGCCTCCGCATAGCCCAGTTGTTACCCTGATCCGTCGCTAAAACTAGTATAAATAACAACTACTTGTTCCTCAAAAAAAAACTGCGCGACTTGCTGGGTCCCTGGTGTCAGCCGCTCGTAGTGTAATTCTCTCGTTTATTGACTACGTTGACAATGGCGTGAGCCCCAGATGTCCAACCATTAGGACTAGGAGGAACCATATTTTTGGGCTTGTACTATAGAGGCACTTGCTTGCGTACTGCCATGACGCTGGTGGGTCCCTACTGTCATCCTCTCCACGTACAGTCATCTCCTTGTTCCTCTCGGTTGTTGACGACGTTGACAATGCAAGAGGGCGGCGCACCGTGCACGGCGAGCGAACCAAGGCCGCAAGGCGGAGGACAACGACGAGGCCTTGGACAGAACAAACATGAGCCGTTGAAGATGCGTCGGTCCAGTCGCAAGCGGAGGGGAGTATGAGGGTTGACTGGTTCGGGCACGGGTGCGTGTTGGGGCTGACATCGCCGGAGAATAACAGGACGTGTGGGGGAATATAGGGAGGGACTGGCCAACGTTGGAGGGTACATACGGTAGGGCGGCGGAGGCACAGCCAACCATGGGAGGCGGGAGCAGGCGGAGCCGACGGGGTGGTTTGGTTTGGGCGGCTGGAGGAAGAAGAAGACAAGAGATAGAAGATACACGACAGATGTTGGATGTCAATCCAACGGCTGGTAGGCAGAATCGTTTGTTGACTGGCTAGTAAGTCAACACCACCTTGGATAGGCTATTTCCTCGCGGGTCCCAAATGTCAGAATCCAAATCTGTCACGGTCATGCAACCTTTCCTATGAAAATTTACAGCCCAGATGTGCTAGTTCGAAATAAGTTTGTGGGTGCTGGTGGGGGCTAATCACTTGGCTTCTGTAATGCACAGTGAGCTCAAGCTGCCGGCGTGAGTGATGTTATTTCCCTTGGTTGTGATTTGTTACAATATTTCACTCTAAATTAAACGAATGGCAAGCCATTTGCCTTGTTTCAAAGAAAATATGACAGTCACAGCCGAGTTGAAAAGAGCAGGAACATCTAACTCCAGCTTACAAACTGTACAAAAGCACGAGGGTTGATTGTTCATCAGGTTTACAAAAAAAAACAGATTGAAAAGGGCACCAACATCTAACTCCGGTACTGTTTTCGGCAGTCATAGTCAAATGGATCAGTCAAGTCCATAGAATGAACATCCTGGGTCGTAAAATTTACTGGATTATGACCACAATATGTTGTAAATATAAGCCCGGCACGTTCAGAAGCTCTTTTGCCCACCTGAAACTCCTTTTTTTGCTCTTCGACATACCCATCCGTCAAAATCATGCTACTAATAAACTTAAGCCTGATGGACAATAGTAACCTCGCATTCAGCAGGAAGAATGTGACAAATCTTGTGTTTGCACGGTTGGCTACATATCGTTCTAGTGTTATTGTCTTCAATCGAATCTCATGAGAAGTGAGAAAATTCCGATGCTTATGAATCCACCGATTGGTTATAACTTTCTTACCCCGTCATGTTGCCTAAATAGACATGAAGATTGAAAACAGTTAAGGTCTAAAAGAAGAGTGTCGAAAGAGCAACAGCTGAACGGTTAATTCTAGTACACTATATGCGGGCTTCCAATGTGCGTGAAATTATCATCTTTATATACAACTTCTCCAGACATGGAAAGCATTGCAGCAAGCCAATAATCTTGTTCAGATCAAAACTATTCATTTGGATATATAAGATCTTGACAGAATCCAGCACCATTGATAGGCCATCGATGGAGAAACTCTTCATTGAGCATAGAACATAATATTAGTACAAAATGTGTACTCCAAGATGATATATAAATTATGTGCAGAAATTTAAAATGCAGCTTATGGTTACAAGTGTAGATGATAATATAAAGTGCCTGAAGAACTGTGGAGCCAAACACCATATTGAAATGAGCACTGAGATCATGTATTACACCCAAGGTCTCCATTTTAGGTGCAGAGAGGACGGTTATTTACAACGGTGAATAACTAGAATGAAGGATCAACCTTTGAAGTGAAGGGGCATCTTGGATGATGAGCTGCCTTCCGTCAAAAGAAATTCCAATTCTTACAAGGTTAGGCGACTTTATTTGGAGACAACCGATTCTAACTGTGAAAACAAGCACCAAGCACTCCAGCGCGGGGCAACTGGAGTGGATGATGCTGTGCAATGAGGCCTCCGATATACGAACCCGCACAAGTGAAAGTTTCTTGAGAAATGGGAGTCGAAGGTTTAGTACCAGATTGTCTGGTAGGTAGCACAACGCAAAGGTGGCGGTGTGGAGAGAGGAGGAAAACCGCGAGATGGACATCGGTGCTGAGGGCACAAGTTCATGGCGTTCGGTATGTGGTATGTGATTTCCAGGGGAATAGTAGAACTCAAGCAGCTGTAGTTCTATGAATTCAGGGGATTTCAGCCAGGCATCCACCGTGCAGGGCATGGTACGCTTGCTCAAGTAGCATGACGGGATGCAGAGGCTTTGAACGGAGCCTTGGTGGGAGGAGATGATGGCTCTGGGTATTTCAAAATCATTGAAGAGAGATAGCTAACAACAGTCGAGATTAAGGGGCACGTCACGCCATAGAGGGCGCCACCGAATTGAGAGAACTTGGGTGCGGCAGCAATCCTTGATGATCTCCCCAAGGACGGCGTCTGGGAGATCGCTGATGCGGTCCACCCGAGATTCTACGGGTTCCTGGGATCCGGTGGGGGCAGGGTTGCCGCTTCTCCATGCGCTGCCGGGTGCGGGATCTACAACAGGCATCGCCGCTGGCGGGAGCCTCATCTTCTTGGTGCTGGGGTCAGCCGACTCCATTTTCCTCGAGGGCGTCGCGTTGCGCTCACGGATTTGAGCAGAGTAACGAATGACGAGCCTAGTTGTAGTGCGAGCGAAGAAGAAGGGGAGCTGGGGGTTTTCTTAGGAGTGAGGAAGAAGGGGAGCTATATTTTTTTGTAGGAGTGAGGTGAGGAATTTGGGGGTACGAGTGGAGCGAGCTGACGTGAGGTGGGTGGGAGCGAGGAGGAAGAAGAGCACCCAGTTTTTTTGGGGGGGGGGCGGTGTGCTGGGTGTGGGTAGCGCCTTTTGAATTGATTTTACTATTTACTAGTGTGGATTGGCTGTTTTGTCTTGGGCCCAGAGAAACAATTACTACTAGTACAGTGGAGACACTCTACAGCTACCCAGAAAAACAATTACTACTAGTACAGTGGAGACACTCTACCGCTTCTGGCTCCTCCTAGGTCATTGAAACGTCTCC
Source organism: Triticum aestivum (assembly GCF_018294505.1). Taxonomy (NCBI): domain Eukaryota; kingdom Viridiplantae; phylum Streptophyta; class Magnoliopsida; order Poales; family Poaceae; genus Triticum; species Triticum aestivum. Next base: position 700,651,807 of record NC_057810.1, on the reverse strand, counting down.
CTCTACTGAATGCCGTTATACTTTTGTTCACCGACATGCGGGCCATGCAGCGCGCGGGCCCAAATGTCATCCACCAAATTAGAAGGCAGTATGCAGGCGGAGAGTCACCCCGGTCGTAGCGCGGCAGTAACGAGCCATCGTATCACAAAACCCCACCTCCCCGCAGTCTAAGTTTGACGAAGGAAGCAACCATCATTTCACTCTTCGCTGAATCCCCTTCTCCCTCACCGTCTTCAAGAAAGGCAACACTCACATCTGCCATTGTTCTTCTCTCCCAACGAAGGGAAGGTAAGCGGATCCATGATGTTGGTATATTTTCGTTCAGAGAAAAAAAAGAACTTTTGCAAAGCAGTAACCGATCCTCACTCTCTTTTTTGTTTCATTGTCATTACGATTGTGTTTTCCGTTCAGTGGTCTCCTAGTATTCGTCAGTTTCATGATGGACCCAGGAGAACCAGGCAAAGATTTGCCGATATTGGAGCAGACGCGGGAGGCTGATCCCCACGAGACAGAGAGCTCCAAGAAGATGGAGGCAACCACCGAGCCGACCCCAGATACGCTAACGGCCACTACTGAAATGGTCAACGCCCCGTTTGAGGTTACATCCCACGTGGCACTGCAGGAGCAGTTTTCCCCCTTCGAGGATGTGTCCCCGCCCCCGCTGAGCTGCCCAAGGTGATTTCCTTCTTTGCCGATCTCGATTGTGGTTTTTCATCTAAGTATGTAGTGATTTTTTTGGAAAAGGAAGTATGTGGTGATTAATAATGCAAAATTTTATTAGCTTCGATGCCATGCTATACATAGTGGTTTAAATAACTTGTGTTTCTTATACTGAAAAGTAATTCAGAATTTGTTTCTGTTTCAATTAGAGCCCTGATGTAGACAAGGATTGTGTGGTTGTGCATGTCACAAGCTATGAGGCGGACGACCTGAATATACGCACTGGGAAAACAGAGTTCTTAGGCTATTGGATCCTGGAAGCAATTTGCGGTTATACCAATGAAGAGGTGTATTCCAGCCTCACTGTTGTCAGGCGTGTTGTCCAGGGTGTACTGAAGCACAAGAAGTTCAAATCTACTCCTTCGTTTGTGAGGCATACTGTTCTTGTCAAGCTTACGCAGGAAGATGACGTGGCATGCCTCCACAAACAAGTTTATCAGTGGCAAGGCCACAAGGTTATCTTCATGAAGGTTCACAGGATTGAGCTGCTGCAGGACGTCCTCGATGATGTTCATGGCAAGGTCCATGTTGTGTCCAGCCCAAATTAGATCGAGGCAGGAAATAGTTGCCCCAGCTAGTGTTTAATAGTAGTTTGGATTGTGTCTAATTATCCAAACCTTGCCTGTTATCGACCCCTCTGGGGCTAGTACTCTGTTTGAATCCGTCTATGGGAACTGTTGCTACTTTTGTGTGCCCGTGAATCATGTGAGAACCATCGTAATTGTTGCCGAAACAGATGCATCCTCACTAGTTATTCATGAATATGGCATGGTAAGACATAAGTTGTCACGGTTTATCATATGAGCAGTGTGTGTTTTGATGAAATAGAGCACTCATTCGAGAACCGTGCGCTGACGTATACATAAGTAGTTGTAAACACTGTTGGTGCTACCCCACTTGTAAGCAGTTGTGCAAAACACAGCACATTGGCTCAGCTCACTTCAACACTAGGCTATCGACCAGCTAACAATCAACAATCTGTTGTCTGACATATAAGCAACTATGTATCTTGTTACAATGGTTCATGCAGTTAATTGAGGCCACAATGTAATAAATTCCAAACGTTCAACGCTAGTCCAGCGCTCATGTGGAACACTCACATTAAACTCGTCTTCATAAAAATCTTGAAAAGCATAAGTTAAGCAGTTTTATACATCTCAATGATTCATAGAACATAACAAACATATACTAGTTCACAACAAAAGACAAAGTTATGAGAAGGTTTACAAATCAGGAAAAAACAAGCAAGGCTTCTCTGAGCAAAGGGCCTCCCAGCAGGCTTAAATTTCCTGGAGTTCACTCTGGTTTTTTCTTGTTGTCACCATCCAGGGTTAGGTTCTCTCATTCCAGAATAACCAATTATAGTTGTGGTCTCAGCTGGAATGCTGAACTGAACCATGCAGTGTACTGACCAGGTGAAATTCTTGTGCATTTCACTAAATTTAAGCACCGCTATTTGCAGAAATAAGCAGACCACAATGCCTCTTGTTCGCGCACCTGTCCAAAAAACCGCCGTGCAGCCATGCCAACTAGTCCTCGGTCCATGGATGAACTGGTAGAAAGTGCATTCCGGACTAGGATGCAGTTGTTTTCGCTCGTCCCTGCACTGCAATCAGGAAGTAAAACGTATGAATCAGCTTCTTTTAGATTGCGTTGGTCATTCTACCTTAGTTACTACCAATGTAGGGATACCTTGAAGACGGGAGGTTAGACGACGGCAACGAGGGATAGCCATCTCATTTTGCGCAGTTGTACTAAAACTGAGGTGTGTGCTTTTGATTGCGCGGATAGAAACGATACGGAGACAGACATCCCAAAAGGATATGGAGACAGACATCCCTGTTTGTGCAAATATGAAATACGATTATTTAAATAGTGACAGATATTACTACTTCCACCCGTTTCCTCTTAGAACCAAGTCCTAGATTCATGCTACAGCTTTCCCACTTTCTTCCCTGTTTGAACCAATGCTTTGAGTTGACTGTATGAACTAGCTTTACTTCTAATAATAGTAGAAGTCTAGGTGGCTTTGGAACAGCGGACGGAAGTAGAAAAGGATCCACACGAAGGGGGAAGAGCTGGGGCAGTAGAGCAAGGCAGGTTTTGAAGGAATATATACCTGAGGGTCGTCGGCATGTGGCAAAGACGACATCGGGAGGCCACATCTTGGCCACAATACCGCAAGGAGGAAGAAGGGGTCGGAGGCCCTCCCGAGCCGACGCTCTCTCGGAGAGAACAACACGGCCGCCGATCGAGACACGCGGGCAGCCGTTGGTCTCCTCCCTCACCGCCAATGACAGTGTGAACGATGCACCTACACCCCCTGCCCTGGTCGAGGTTGTCCGGTCGGATTTGTGAACAGCCGTGAGCTGAGAGAGAGAGAGTGTGTGGCCACCTATGTCTTGCTTAGATCTAGAGAGCATGAGAGAGTGAACGAGAGGAACCCTAGTAAAGCAAGCACTAGTGGAGTGATTTTGTTGTACCGGCATCAAAAAATGCGCTCCTACGTGTACCCGCGAGTGGGTGTGAGAGAACTAGTGCGTGCGTGCACCGCTTCTCTTCGTGAGAGTACAATATATACTATGCCCAAAGAATGTTCGCCGCAAGAGTAATAATATAAGTGTGTGACTTGTGAGCTAAAATAAAATGTGTGCGCCGTCTTTTGTTTTTTAGAAGTTCTGAGGGTAGGGTGTGAAGAGCACATATGTGCGTGACGTCTACCTGCAGATAGACGATGGGTGCCACGTGCGAGTCTGCGAGAGGACTCGGGAGAGTTGTGACTCGTGAGGGTGCATGTGTGTGAGAGAGAGGGGGGCACTTATCAATGTGATGCATGTGTCCGTAAATCATTATCCGACAAACGTTCGCCACAAGCCTTTTCCCGACGAACGCCATAAGAACCGTTAGATCGGCATCCGACAATGTCAGTTTTGCCATGTCATTTAACAGAACAGCCACTCCTCCTACACACAAATCTTCCACGTGAGTGTTAGCAACTGCCGTATGCTCCCTCCGTTCTGAAATGTAGTGCATATAGCTTTATTGAAAATTAGAACCTCACAAACTTTTACCGAGTTTTTGTGTACCAAATTGCACATGTAGAATACCCTGTATATATCATTTCATTCATCTTCGAGAGGTAACTATAAAGATGGGTGAGTAGTCTACAAAGAAAGACCGTCGTATCACCCGCAGCAATTTCAACCATCCTTTAGTGTCGAGGAATATCATAGGAACTCTATATGATATGATTTTTATAGGATTTTTTTCCTTTAGAGCCAATTGGTTCATAGGAATAGATTCATATACTCTACATTTCAAAGGAAATAAACATGATATCATTTCTATAGCTTTAGAGCCACTTGGTTCATATGAATGGATTCCTATACTCCCTTAATTTCAAAGGAAAATAAACATTAGCGTATATTCAATAGAAAAGTTCCTATGATATGAACCAAATTACATATCTTTACTAATCCCTCCTCATAGGAATTGAGATACATGTCATCTCTAGATTCAATAGAAAAGTTCCTATGATGTGAACCAAATGACATCTCTTTTCCAATCCCTACTCATAGGAATTGAGATCCTCCATGTCATCTCTTTCCCTACAACTTCCATGTATACATCTTCTATTCCTAAATAGATAGTACAACCCACTAGTAGCTTTTTTCCAAAACATGCAACTATGGCACAAGAACTATATAGTGTGCCAATAACTTTGAAAGATGGTCGCTGGATGAAGCTAACCCGACAGTGCAGAGATGTGCAAATCCGAGCACTACTGGCCGTTGGATATCATCAACATTCCACCAGATCTGCCACATGTACAATTTAGAAGACTCCATGGTTGAACTTAAGCATAATGCACAAACCTCAAAACACAAGCACTTCTCCTTTGTTCTAGAATCTTCTGTATCATAATTGATTTTTTTTCTAAATGAATTGCCATTATTTGTTTTTTTACTTTATGATTTACAATGCGGAACCCCATGAATCTTAACATTTTTATAAAACTAATTGATTTTGAATGAGATGAACTATAAAAACTAAACGAACAACTACATCATGCATATATGACTCAAAGCTTTACATGCTATAGAGTGTATTTATTCATAATTTGGTTCCGAAATCTCATGCGTTCAATACATGTGTACCTTACTAGTTTTGAGTAGAGTAGCAAATTTCACGCGGCCCCGGGTATATCAAAATGCAGGGCCCATGCATCATTGCCTTTCGGTCGAACCTACGTCCATAATTTTTTGTACGTGCTATATCTCCACTGGTCCCCGAACCCAAAATGCTGCCTCGTTCCTGTAAAACCAAGCAGCCCACACATATTTAAGGCGTCGACTCGAACCCGTTTACTACGACGTGGCCCCGCACGCCGTAGTGCTCTTACAAACCCTACCGCTGCACTCATCATCGGTTTTCTTCAAGAGGACGAGGGAGAAGCCGATTTGTAGTGGAGGCGCTTCCAAAAAAAGGATCTGTAGTGGAGACCCCTACCCTAGGGTGCCCTAGGTAGCTGCCGCATGCATCATTGTTTTCTATTTTATTTATGCTCTTGCGCGCTAGAGTGAAATGATGGTTGCTTCGTCCGTCCAGCTTAATGCGGGAAAGGTGGGGCTTTGTGATTTGACCCCTCATCGCTCATTTTCTACTACTGCGGTGCTACGACCGGGGTGCCTCCAATTCCACCCGCTGCTCCGAACTGTAGTTTGGTGCATCGCACGTGGAACAAGACGGTGGATGAGCCACATGTCTGCCAAAGGGGTCCTGTTAAGTGTGTCGCCATTTCGTGTGCGGACTGACCCTACTTGAGTTGCTACGCCAACATGACAGGAGCAGCCTACCACTTGGTTTTGCTCCTTGGTGAATCCTGACTATATTGATCTAAAAAGATACGTGCTGAACTACCCTCTCCGTCTCGGTTTTTATTTGTAAGCGTCTCGGTTTATAGGGCCTGCATGTAGTTCTAGGTCATCCATTTGACTAACTAAATATGAGTTACTATGTCACAAAAAGTATACCATTGGATTCTTATTGGTTGATATGTGAAGAAACAAGAAACGAGATAGAAGTTAATGCACCGCGCCTTAGTATTTTGGGATTATTTGGTTTTCGTAAGATGACTTACTCACCTAGACGGAGGGAGTAGTTGTATTTAAAAGTCAAGGGCGGGGCTTTTCCTGCGCGGTAGGCGGGGCAGTTCCGCCTAGTCGGTTCGACAGAGACGTGAGAAGACGAGGGAGTAGGCTGCTGCAAACATAGGGTTGTGTGATTTGACAGCGAGTTACTTCTGGACAGGTGGGGCCCCGTGATTTGACTTGCCATTATCATTTTAACTGCGGCGCTACGACCGGCGTGAGTCTCCCGATTCCTGACCACCTCCATACAGGTGCCTCTCCCGATGCTCCACCATGTAGTAGTAGAGGATGGCTCTTGCATGAGATCCCACTTCTCCACTTTTTCCTTGCCTCTTTTCCTCCACATATGCAAAAATGCCATGTAAAGCGCACTATTGTACTTACTTGCTCCTATAGGTGCTTAAGCTTGCCACATAGGCATAAAGTCTGATGTGGCAAGTTAATCAAGAAGAGAGAGTCTAGCTTGGTGACCCAAGGAAGAAACGGTGCTAAGCGCGTGTACCTAGGTGAAAAGACAATTTTGAGTCTATAGCTAATTAAATGAAGCAAACTTAGCAACACCATTTCATTGGAATAAAAACTAGTACTCCCTGTGTCCCATTATATAAGAACGTTTTTGACACTACGCTAGTGTCAAAAACGTTCTTATATTATGGGACGGAGGGAGTACAAAGAAAGAGATAGAGAGGAGTAAAGAAAAATACACTTATAGCCAACCTTGTTGTAGTATGAATGACTTAGTGATGACTATGTATGACATGCCAATATCAGATAGCCTAACGCACCGTGTTAAATCTCCAAGGGCGTGACTGCGCGAGCAACGCGACGGTCGTGGTAGGCGCGACCAAGATACGGGCTGCTAGCGGCCCTTGGATCTGAGATCAAACGGTCGCATGCTAAGTTGCTGAAAATTTTAAGAATAACCCTCGAGGATAGGATATTCACCCATAGGTCTAGAATCACGCCATGCAACCGTTCAATCTCAGATCCAAGGACTCTCGGAAGCCCGTATCATGGGAGAATGGAAAGCCACTACCCTGCCGTTCGCACGCTGGCAGTTCGCTCCTACTCGTCCCCGCACGTCCTTTAATACTACGGCAGTTCATTCCTAGTCGTCCCGTCCATTCACATTATGGCAGTTCCACTAATCCTAACCCTCCTCCCAAATCCATGGCATCCCAAATCTCCCCGATCGGCGGTGAGTACAAGGTTAGAACCATCACCGGCAATGAGTTCGACATCATCTACACCCGTACTTCCACGACGGTGAATGGATGCCTTTCTCGCTTCAGACGCATGTTCGAAAATTCACATGATGAGTGGGTCGCCGGGCTAGATGTTGAGTACACCACAGTCATGGGACGAGAGAAGGATCTAAAGGACGAAGAGAGGAAGAAGCCCGCCGTGATCCAGGTTTGCGTACATAACGTTTGCTTGGTCTACCACATATGCCATGCCGATGTTGAGTGCCAGGATTTTAAGAACTTCCTCGAGGACAAAATAGTCAAATTCGTTACTGTAGACTTTAAGAACGACAAAGAAGTCCTACGTCGGATAGGCCTCGTTTTAGGCAACACCTTCGACCTCCAAAAGAATCGGCTGGTGTCCTCTCGTCAGCCTTCAATGCTAACCCTGGCAGGAGCCATGGTTCATCCTTCGTACGGTAAAGTGGAGAAACCTCATTACACGTTTCATCATCATGCATGGCAGCGGAATGTACTAGATATAGACCACATCCAGTATGCTGCAATGGATGGCTACCTTTGTTTCAATATCTACAAGGGTTGGATGAAGAGCAACAGCCAAGTTGGCGGTTCAAGCAAAGAAGTATCGGCCAAGAGGAAGAGGGACAAGGACAAAGTCGAGGACGTGGACGAGGACTCCGAGTAAGGTGGCAGTGTCGTTGCTCATGGTGGTTCTAAACTTCTAGTGCAGTGTCTACCAGATTAGTTGCATAGTTTAATTTCAGGTGTGCTTAGTTTAATTTGAGGGGTGTGTTGTGCTGAGCCCCCAGCAAAACTATGTTATGTTTCTTCTATTTACTTTAAATCTTCAGTATGTACATACTAGTACTAGTATTTCTTTAATAGAATTTAGCACCCCAATTAAGCATGTACTAGCTTTTTTAATAGTACTATATGCATAATTTGGCGATGAGCGCTCTCTATATGTACCACCTTTTTTAAAATTTCAATTTTTGCTCCATGGCGCAATCCATCGATAGTGGAGTACTACTGTACAAAAGTATACATTTTTTAAAAGGCTAGCGTACTGTTCATCACATATATATATATACCCAGTTCAATTCTCAACCTAGAATGACGTGCATGCCATGTAGTAAACTGATCCAGAGGAAGTATAGTAAAAATGAGGTGATTTTACTAAGCGATCGACGGGGGAGCATGGCCTGTCATGCGGTCCCACATGTCATGAAGTACCAAGGCGATGCGCGTGTCCCTCTTGAGGCAGAAGCAATACTAGTACGTGGTTTGAGATGATGTCGAACCGAAGTGTGAAATAATGGTTGCTTCGTCCGTCTGGAAAGGTGCGGCATTGTGATTTGACGTCTCACTGCTCATTATTACTACTGGACCGGTACGAGTGGGGTGCGTCCCCCCTGCTGTTCTGCACTGTTATTTGGTGCTTGACACGTCGACCTGGTTGCTATATGTCCCACATGTCGGCGACAGGAAGTACAGAATTCATGAAATGGAGCATCGACGGAGGAGTATACTACATAATTCATGAAAGGGAGCAACTTAGTTTTGGAAAAATCTGTTTTTACGGAGTACGTACCCACTAGGGTTTATAGGGCTCATCTAAAAACATTCGTTTTTCCATTTGATAAGTCTCAGTTCTACTATACTAGTAGTAGTACAATTACATCTTGGATTTCGAGGTGCGTTAGATCACCGACGCAAGCAGTGTCAAGAGGAAACTAACCAATGCATGTACAACTTCATGGAAATTTAGTGGTCATTCATGCATTCGTTCTAATTAATGCCTCGATAAACATAACTTGTTGAGAAAAACGAGCCTACTGTGCAAACTACAAAATTAATTCGACCACTCACATTCTACCTTGGTTGGAGAGATTTTGAAATTGAGCCATAAACTGGAAAGGATCGATTACTATTTGTGGCCTTGTATAGATGCAAAATGTATTTTTTTATAGTGGCCTTGTATAAGTAAATGGAGGGAGTACTAACCAAAGTACGTACAGTAGTAGTAAAATTTTCTCCTCGTGCTACGAGCCACCGCGCGCGTGGGCGAGGGAGCGGGCGTAAAGGCGTACAGTAGTAGTAAGCTTCACCTCATCCTGCGAGCCACCGCGCCCGTGGGCGGGGGAGACGGCGTACTAAGCAAGTTTCTCCTCGTTCTGCGAGTTGACGGGACACATCAAAAGTACTCCGGTGTATAGAGCCTTGCCTCTAAGGTAGGCCCCACATGGTTTGCCTTTTTTTCAATTTAACATAACGCTCAAGTCGCAATTTGTTTGTTCACCCGTGGTAGATGATCCTCCCTCCACCAAGTGGACAACCAATACACATGTCAAATTACCATGAGGGCTGCCTTTTTCGTACAGAAATGAGCTCCACCGTGTACCCGCGCGGGTGTGGTTGGGAAAGAGACGGGAGTACGTGCGCTGTGCGTGCACCTCTTCTCTTCGTGCACGTCCCCCACCTATGTGGGTGTATGTGAGAGAGATACAAACCTAGACATAATGCGCCGTCCATCCCCATGCCTCCGACCGTGCATGTGTATATATGCATGTGAGAGAAATAGTGTTTTCCAACTGAGATTAGTGAAAAGAGTGGTACATAATAGTCAGAAAGAGAGAGAGAGAGAGAGAAATAGAGAGAGCATGTGCGTGAGACACCCCGACACCCTGAGAGAGATTGTGAGCATGTGTGAAAGAGAAATGCCGATGCATATAAAGTGTGTGCACTTATGCGTTAGATAGAGAGATATATAATGCGTTTGTGAGAATGGGGTGAGGCATAGTGCATCTACGTGTAAAAGGCGGTTCTACGCATTAAATTAAAATATAAATGGCATTATTATATTTGGATGAGATCATGAATTTTGCAAATTTGCGTATGGACGAAAATCGGTCTATCAGACACCCATACTCTATTGAATTCTAGCATGTGCATGTGTTTATTTCATATTATCGATCCATAGAGTGAGAGCGGTTTGAAATACAGGCAATGGATGCTTTTGCAATTCATATATAAACATTAATTAGTGCACTCCATGTTGTTAGTGTGAAGCACTTTATACATTTGTTACTTGCATGGTTACATTCCAAATTGCTAGCTACGAAATAAAATACATGTCGAATTCAACATAAATGGGGTTTCGAAGATTCGAATTCATAGGAAGTGCATTCATCTATTTGAACCTGAGATAATGGCATTTGTAAATCAGATGTAAAAGGGGGCATCAATCTTTGTTGTGAGTTTGAACATGCTATATATATTCATACGCATATCTAACTTTTTTTTTGCAACCAAGGAGATTATACCTGGAACCATGCATGAACTGAGGTAAGTTGCATATTTTTTAATATATACTCATGTACAATGTATATTAAAATGTACCCCCTCCATTCCAAAATAATCGTAGCTTTAGGATTTTCAAGAGTAAATATTTGTGAAGTTTGACAAATCCTGAAAGTTCAATTCAAGAGAACCGAAAACGCTAATGCTTCTGCTCCCAAATATTTAATGAAGCGCCAAATAGGCCTCTGGTCACCCGAAACCGCGCGAGACTAATGTTTTGGTGGTAGGAAATTACTGTCCTGACTCTGGCCTGTGTAGCCTATCGGCCTAGTGTCCAAAGGTCTAAACCGGGGTAGGTTTGTAACTTCACCAAGACGCCAGTCTCAACCGCCTCCGAGAAGCATTCATACGCCATGGGCGCCTAAACACTCATGCACTCGGCCGAAATCTATACCGCCCACATTTGGGACACCTGACATGACTGTCCTACCCCCAACCCGCAATATGTCCGAAATTTTAGATGGGGGCAAACTTTGTAACTTTCCCCAAATTTCAAACAAGCGCGTCTCAAACCAAAACATTGTTCCCCCTTAGTTCCCCGCCTCGCTCCGTTTCCCCATTCATACTCCATGGGCGCGAAAATGCCCTCTCCACCAGCCGCGAAACCCCAGCCTCCTCCGTCCTCCACCCCATAGCGGCCAATCCACCGCCGCCCTCCTCCATCATGCCGGAGCCGGTACCCCGACGTCGTCGTCCAATGCAACCGCAACCGCAACACCCTCAAGGACTTAGCAGCTGAAGCCGAGGTAGAGCTGCCTCCACGACGTCGACGCCGACATGCGCCGTACCAGAACCACTCTGACCACGTCGTCCCGTGCCTCACTGCTGCGGCTCCACTGTCGCAACCGTCCACCGCACCAGAGTTGTTCCCGCTACGTCGTCGTTCACTGCCTCGGATCTGCTTCCCCGCCGCCGACAGACGGCCACTGCACCACACTCAACAACTTGGCCATGGGTTCATCCAAGGCTGCACCGTCCTCCACAACTTCTGGTTTCCGGCAAATAACAAGATCATCGGAAAAACAGAAGGAGGACACAGCACTACCAGTAGAAAGAGGTACTCCTCTTCCCTTATTCGTGCAAATCTTACGTCTCTGCTCACACCGTATTCATCCCACGAAAGAAACTAGTTGAGCACTTCTTACTGCATCTTCTTCATGATACTAAATGCACAAGGTTTCCTCCCGTTTACTATTTCACTTTTGCTAGAGGTCAGTAGCCCGCCTGGATTTCAATTCAGGGTCAGTCGAACCGCAATTAAAAGAAGCAGCACCCGCTTAGGCGCGCGGAGCACCTAGTCCGCCTGTTCCCCGGGGAAGCGGCGCATCGGTGTCTATCATAGGGGTGTGGGGCGCAGGAGCTGCTTGCGCCCGATCTGGAGGTCGGCGGGGCTTGAATGGATGGCCGGGGGGTGGTGCCAAGCACGGCGGTGCGGTGAGGTCAAGGGGAGGGTGCAGGCAGGGGAGGAATACTGGGCCGGTGGTCGCTGGCATTTCGAGGAAGATCGTCAACACTGACTGGCTGGAGGTATATGAAGGCGATCTGCCCGTTCTTTGTACATTGGACGGTGCAGAAAAAATGGACTGACCTATTTGCTTTCAGTTGAATGTTATTTTCATAGAATCCTGTAGTAATTGAGTGTGCCATGCATGTTGTAGAGCTATCATATGTCTCCCGTCATTTATTTCTCACCGACCTGCTATCTGCTACCTTTACAATGTACTAATTGTGCACACACTTCACCCATACTCCCACTATTGTTTTTTTATGCATGGGTATTTCGGACTCTGACGCAGTGTTGATGAATGCAGAAAAGAAAAGACAGAAGTCACTCCAGTGTAATTCGAAGATAAGCACTAAGCGTTTCAGCGCTCTAATGGGTGCAGTGTCAGTAGTTGGAGACAGTAAACGTAGCTCTGCAGTTGATGATCTCAATTGCCACACACAACCATCCCAGGTGCTTGCTTTAACTTCGCGCTGTCAAATGTGGTTGCATGTTGCATATGGTGTCTAGCTTGTATTGCTTCCAATTTGGTTAAATTGCATCTGCTTACTTTACACATTATACCTTTGATAATGACATGCCTTCCTGTTTTTCATACATACTACATATGTCTATTAACCATGTTCGTACATCAAACTAATGCTTTTTTGTATCCCTCGTCAATCACTTATGATGAGACAGTCACCCGGGTGGGTTACTGTGAGACACCCTACTCGTTTAAAGAGTGTAGTGTCATCCTCCCCACATGATTCTCAAGAAACAGCAAGGCTAAATGAAGATAGTCAATGTAGCTCTCTAGTTGATCACCGCAATTCCCCCACACCACCATCGCAGGTGCTTGCTCTTACTTGGCAGTGTGATATGTGGTTGCATGTTGCATATGGTGTCTACCTTGTAATGCTTCTAATTAGGGTAAATTGCATCTGCTCAGTTACCACATTATACCTGTGAATATGACATGCCTTCCTGTTTTTGGTACATACCACGTCTTTCTATTAACCATGTTCTTACATCAAACTACTTTTCTTGTGTATCCATCATCAATGCTCCTAATTTGTTAAATTGCATCTCCTTAGCTTACACATTATACATGTGAATATGACACGCCTTCCTATTTTTGGTACATACTACATCTGCCTATCACACCATGTTCTTACATCAAACTATTGTTCTTGTGTATCCTGCGTCTATCGCTTATGATGAGACAGTCGCGCGCGTGGGTTAATATGAGACGCAATACTCTTATAAAGAATGCAATTTCATCCTCTCCACATGATTCTCAAGAAACAGCAAGCCTAAATGAAGATATTGAACGTTGCTCTGTACCTGAAGACAGCACTTCCCCTACACCACCATCACAGGTGCTTGCTCCAACTTCGCAGTGTGATATGTGGTTGCATGTTGCATACGGTGTCTAGCTTGTAATGCTTATAATTAGGGTAAATTGCATCTGCTTAGTTTACACACTATACCTGTGAACATGACATGCCTTCCTATTTTTGGTACACACTACATCTATGTGTTAACCTTGTTCTTACATGAAACTACCTCTCTTCTATATCCTGCATCAATCACTTACGATGAGTCACCTTTATTCGTTTCATATTGCATATTATTTCTAGCCTGTTGCCATGTATTGCTTCTAATTTGGTCAAATACATTTGTTAGGGCACCCTTTTAATTTGGCAGAGTGATATTGGTTTCATCTTTCATATGGTTTCTAGCTTGCATCGATTCTAACAAGTTCAAGCACCTTGTGCTTCGTTTACACTTTATACATCATACATGTCAATATGTCACGCCGTCCTATTTTTCATACATATTCCATCCTCCTATCATGCGGCCTTACATGAAAGTAGTGTTCGTCGGTATCATGCATCAATAAGTTCTGAAGAGCAAATTTTATTCCTTTTTCTTGTGGGTTTGACTTGACAAGGCAAAATCAAGAAAGAGGAAGGAAAAGAGTAAGGAAGGCGATGATGGTGGTCCTCTGTAGCAACATAAACGGAGCATCTGTACCGATTCTCCTTGTACTGATAGTGCATTACATGGTCCAAGTCTCCGCTCCCCTACTCCACCATCCAAGGTGCTTGCTCTAACTTGGCAGTGTGATATCTGGTTGCATGTTGCATATGGTATCTAGCTCGTATTGCTCCTAATTAGTGTAAACTGCATCTGCTTAGCTTACACATGATACATGTGAATATGACACGCTTTCCTGTTTTTGGTACATACTATATCTATCTATCACACCATGTTCTTACATGAAACTACTCTTCTTGTGTATCCTGCATCAATCACTTATGATGGGACGCCTTTAAGTTGGCAGTGTGATATTGGTTTGCGTCTTGAATATGATTTGTATCATGTATTGCTTCTAGTTTGATGAACGCCACCTATGACGAGACAGTTTTAACTTGGCAGAGTGATATTGATTGCACCTTCCATATGGTGTCTTGCAGTGTTTCTAATTTGTTGAAGTGCCTTCTGCTTAGTTACCACATCATAGGTGTGAATATGTCAAGACGTCCATTTTTTTGTACATATTCCATCCTCGTATCATGACTTTGCCTTTCATCAGAGTAGTGTTCATCAGTATCATGCATGAGTGAGTTCTGAAGAGCGAATGATATTCCTTTTTCTTGTCGGTATGACCTCACAATGCAAAATCAATAAAGCTGAAGGAAATTGGCAAGGCATTGGATGATGGTGGTCCTTCCGAGCAACTGAAACGGAGGTTCTCTACAGATTCTACTCCGCCATCCTCCCAACAAGATTCGCAAGACAACGCAAGGCTAGACAGTCAACGTAGTTGTGTAGATGATGGGCACATCTCCCCTACTCCACCATCACAGGTGCTTGCTCTAACTTGGCACTACTATATGTGGTTGCATGTTGCGTATGATGTCTAGCTTGTATTGCTTCTAACTTTGTTGAATTGCATCTGCTTACTTTACACATAATGCCTGTGAATATGACATGTGTTCCTGTTTCTACACCAGACTACTATTCTTGCATATCCCGTAGCAGTCACTTATGATAAGGCACCTTTAAGTTGCCACTGTGATATTAGTTGTGTCTTGCATATGATTTCTAGCATATACTGCTTCTAATTTGTTGAAACGCCATACAGTTTGAACTTGGCAGAGTGATATTGGTTTCATCTTTCATATGGTGTCTAGCTTAGAGTGCTTCTAATTTGTTGAAATGCCTTCTGCTTAGTTACCACATCATAGGTGTGAATATGTCACACCATCCTGTTTTTCATACATATTCCATCCTCGCATCATGTGTTTGCCTTTCATCCGAGTAGTGTTCGTCAGTATCATGCATGAATGAGTTCTGAAGAGCGAATTTTATTCCTTTTTCTTATCAGTTTGACTTCACAATGCAAAATCATTACAACTGAAGGAAATTAGTCCGGGAGTGGATGATGGTGGTCCTTCGGAGCAACTCAAACAGGGGGTCTCTAAAGATTCTACTCTGCCATCCTCCCAACAAGATTCGCAAGACAACACAAGGCTGGATAGTCAACATAGCTGTGTAGATGATGAGCACATCTCCCCTACTCCACCATCACAGGTGCTTGCTCTAACTTGACACTATTATATGTGGTTGCATGTTGCGTATGATGTCTAGCTTGTATTGCTTCTAACTTGAATTGCATCTGCTTACTTTACACATAATGCATGTGAATATGACACGTGTTCCTATTTCTAGAACATACGTGTACATGATGAGCACATCTCCCCTACTCCACCATCACAGGTGCTTGCTCTTACTTGGAACTGTTATACGTGGTTGCGTTTTCCATATGATGTCTAGTTTGTATTGCTTCTGATTATGTAGAATTGCATCTGCGTAGCTTACAACTTATACCTGCAACGATCACTTACCCATAAGACACATTTAACTTGGGACTGTGATGTAGGTTGCATCTTGCATTGTCTTCTAGCTTGTACTGCTTCTAATTTCTTGAAATGGCACTTACGACAAGACACCTTTTACCTGATAGAGTGATATTGGTTGCATGTTCATATGGTGCCTAGCTTTCATTTCTTCTAATTTTGTTGAAATGCCTTCCGCTTACTGTTTTTTTATACATATTCCATCCTCCTATCGTACGTGTGAATATGAAACGCTGTCTTTTTTGTATATATTCCATCCTCCTATCCTGCGCTTGCCTTACATGAAAGTAGTGTTCGTCTGTATCATGCATCAACCAGTTATGCAGAGCTAATTTTACTCATCTTCTTGTGGTTTTGACTTCATAAGGCAATATCAGAAAATAGGAAGGAAAAGAGTAAGTTAGGGGATGTTGGTGGTACTCCGCACCGACGCAAACAGAGACTCTCTAGATTTGCCACTGCTACTGCTAATGAAGTTGAAGTCCCAAGTCTACATGATGAGTTCATCTCCCGCACTCCACCATCGCAGGTGCTTGCTCTAAGTTGACAGTGTGATAATTGGTTTCATGTTGCATATGTTGTCTATCCTGTATTTCTTCTATTTTGATTAAGTTGCACCTGCTGAGTTTATACGTTATACATGTGCATATGACATGGCTTTCTGTGTCTAGAATACACTGCATCTATCTATCATACCATGTTCTTACCTCAAAGTACTGATGTTTTGTATCCCGCATCAGTAACTCATGATTGGACGCTTTTAACATGGCAGTTTGATAGTGGTTGCATCTTGCATTGATTTCTACGTTGCACTGCTTCTAATTTTTCGAATTGCCACTTATGACAAGACACTTTTAACTTGGCAGAGTAATATTGGTTGTATCTTTCATATGGTGTCTAGCTTGCATTACTTCTATTTTCTTGAAAATCCTTCTGCTTAGTTTGCACATCGTACCTATGAATATGTCATGCCATCCTGTTTTTCTTACATATTCCAGCCTCATATTGTTGTCTTACATCAAAGTATTGCTTGTTTGTATCATGCATCAATGAGTTCTGAAGAGTGATTTTATTCTTTTGTGTTATGGGTACAGCTTGACATGGCAAAGTCAAAGAAGAGCAATGAAAATAATATAGTAGGGAGTGCTGTTACTCGTCGGGTGAAATGGAAATGGTTCTGCCGTCGAGATTCTGCTAGTACTTATAGTGCAGTAGAAGGTCCAAGTCCACCGGCTAAATCTACAAACACTATATCACCTGCTCCACCAGCTGCAGCATCCGCTTCAACTGTACCAGCATCTCAACCAGTTACTTGTTTGTTTGCTCTGGAACTGGACAGTTCCCAAGCTGCCTTCACACCTAACACTACTTCCGAAGCACTGCTGACACAACAGGACTTGGCAAGATCAGAAGAACCGCATGAGCATCAACACCAAGACGGTACCTGACCGAGCCAAGTTGCAGTTGCATGCTCCTTTATATGTACTCTCATAGTTTGATGTACACTAACACTTTCCATATTCATTGTTGAACTAGCACCACGGTGCAAGCGGAAACAGACATCAGGGATAATGCTTGACAGATTAACAAAATCTATAGGAGGAAGAATGGAGATCCATTTTGAGGCAGGTTTAAAAAGGCCACGTGATGCTACAGAGTCAGCCAAGTTAGTATCAGAGGCAGCCGTTGCCATTAGGTGTCATGCGTGTATCCTCCCAACGTGGATCCAGTATAGGAATGAGAAAGACAATACCCAGTTTAACACCTTCCTTGACCATTTATCCATAAGTAATGTTATTCATCGCAATTAGTAATATTGTCTTGCTCTGTCCCATACTTTCTAGCTTCCTCCTAATAAGACTCACATTCTTTTTTCAACAGATGAGGTTCAAGTTGGATCCGAAAGATGATGCAACTAAACAAGCATGCACTCATGTTTTTCAGTCTGCTCTGCGACAGTATCAGTACCACCTTAGAAAATCTCACTTTGAAGGCAAGGCTAACAATGAAATCGCCCAAACATCTCCAGTGGAATATATTACAGATGAAGGCTGGACAACCCTCGTTAAACACTGGTCTGATCCAAAGTATCAGGTAGGCTATATGTATTTGATCAGACCACATATTGAACTTGTATTTATGTATGTGCCTTACAAGTGTATCTTCTTCTAGGCTAACTGTTTGAAGAACCAAACCAACCGTTCTAAAGTGAAATTCCAACAGACAACAGGATCTCGTAGCTATATTGCACACTGCGAGGCTCTTGTAAATAGCTGCTACTTCCTTCTTTTTTGTGCCATATTATCGTATCTATATTGACTTGTTCCAAATACAGAGGAAAGCCCATGCGGACCAAAAAGAACCTGAACCGAATGCAGTGCAAATCTTCAAGGATTGCCACACCAGCAAGATGAAGGGCATGAGCACACCAGCTCAAGCCGCTGTTGTAAGTCCATACTCCTCCTGCCTTGAACTGATTGGTACTGTGATGTGTTCATTTAACTACTTGGTTTGCAGCCAATGTCAGTTACTCTATTCACTTTTATACACAGTTGTCTTAACGTATCATTTCACCTTACATGGTTTAAAAGAGATGAAGGATATTCTTTTGGTCTTGATCTGTAATCTAGTTGTTATGTTCACGTGCGCACACAATGATAAAATAGCATGTTTGTTTTATATCTGTTTGCCCATGATATGAATGATGTCATACTATGTTCATCCTACTTTAAACCATGTCTCTTTATCCTTAGATGTCAAGGAATGTGAGGAAATAGACAATACATTAGGCATGCTACATGGACATATGTTCCGAAAGTGATTTTATTATGTAGTTGGCACTACAATACATGCTAATGTATTACAATAGTTCACCAAAATAAGTTATGTATAAATGTTTAACCTACTTTGTTTTTTTATCTCATTAGTAACTTATCTGGTACACTAATCTACAAGTTCAAACTTTCAGGAAGTGATGGAACAAATGATTGAACAGCCACAACCACCTGAAGGTGACGAGGTTACTATGGGAACAATGTCACCTCTTGCTGCAGTGCGTCAGTATCTCTCCACTAACAGTGCAAAAAGCACCTTCCTGCGTAATTCTGGGTTGGTTGTCAAGGTCACCTCGTCCAAATCGCCTACTGAACAAAATCTTCCTGCTAGACAGAGTGATATATCTGTGCTCCAGACACAAGTCCAATCCCTAATGGACGTTGTTTCGGAAACAAGAATAGTGGTTGAGAAATGTCGTCAAGATATGAATGGTTTTGAAACCATACTATCAGACATTCGCTTCGTTGTTGAAGAGCAATGGCAGAAAAAAGGTGGAGATCGTGCTGCTCCATAAGATTCTACAGCCTGAAACATTAGCACTCAGGTCAATGATCTGTGCTTCTATACATCTGATGGTGCTTTTATCTGGAAGGACTGTAAACTTTATGCCAACAGGCCTTTTGTTGTATGATTGGAATTTATTTTGTTGTGATACAACATTTATGATGCTGCCACAGGCTGCAGTAATTACGACGCTATTTTTGTATAGTGTAGGTTTATCTTAGTAATCTATTCGGACGAAAGCTTTGTAGGAGCCCAACATGCCAACATTCGTCGGGCCCATTCCAATTGGGCTATAAACGATTACGGGCCGAAATTGGCATGTAGCCCACTAAAAATATCTGGGCTTAAATTAGCGTAAGCTTTCAAATTTTTTTGGTAGGCCTGTGCCCATAGTGGGCCTTTAACAGGCCTAAACATAATTTGGGCCCTCAGTAAAAATAGGTCATTTACAGGTGTAAATATCTCGAGCCCATAAAAAACATGGGCCTTTAATAGACCGAAAGTGAGATTGGGCCCTGATTGTGCTAAATAACCCACTGGACTTAGCACGCCGAAATGGTGGCCCATTTACGATGTGGATATTTGACAGGCCGAAATTTGGACGGGCCGTAAATGCGCCGACCTAATACACGGGCCTTTAACAGGCCGGAACTTCGGTCGGGCAAGATTATTGTCATTTTTATATGGGCCGTTAATGCGCCCGATATGACGTTGGGCCACATAAGGCCCATGGTTTACGTCCAGCGTTAACAGGCTGAAAATGACAACAGGCCGAAAGTGGCCCAAATCTATAGTGGGCCTCTAACAGTCCGAATGACAGACAGGGCCGAATATGACCCAAATCCTTCACGGTCGTTTATGGGCCGAAAGTTTTGATGGCCTGTAAATGGGCCCAAATGAAGCCAGACCTTTAACAGGCCAGAAATACACCGGGCCGTAATTTGGCCCAATTACTTAGCGGACTGTTAACGGGCCAGAAGTGACCATGGGCCACATTGATGACAAGTTTAGACCAGGCCGTTGATGGGCCGATTTGACACAGAATGTTGGGCCTTTAGCTGGGCCGGCCCATTATGGTCTGCAGAATCTTGTGGGCCTTTAGCTGGGCCGGCCCATTGTGGTCCGCAAAATCTTGTGGGCCTTTAGCTGGGCCGACCCATTATGGTCCGCTAAATTTTGTGGGCCTTTAGCTGGGCCGGCCCATTATGGTCTGCTAAATCTTATGGGCCTCGGTTGGGCCGACCCATTTAAACTTTGTGGGCCACTTTTGGGCCGGTCCATGTGTCAACATATCATAGGCCCATCTCGACCGTTGGATGAGTGACACCTGTGCCAACATGGAGCTGACACGTGGATCCGTCAGCCAATGAGAATTTTACACGTGGAAAATCGACATTGGTCGTGGCTGTTAACGGGTTATCGGATCCAAAATCCGACTCGATAGCTTAACGGTGTTCCGTTACGGTGGATGCCATGTGTCGGTCACCCTTGACGAAAGCACTTCTGTGACGCACGATTTATCGTCATGGAAGTGGACACTTCCATGATGATAATTTTGGTAATGTCATGGAACACTTCTACGACAGCACAGGTATGACTATCTTGATTCTGTCATAAATTTGTCATGGATGTACATGCATGACAAAAAACGCGACCTACTGTGACAAACACGTATCATCACGGAAGTGTATTTTTTCTAGTGAAGATTTGAGTGGAAAGCAACTTGGGGAAGGCTAGAGATCAAGATTCATATG
Source organism: Triticum aestivum (assembly GCF_018294505.1). Lineage (NCBI taxonomy): Eukaryota > Viridiplantae > Streptophyta > Magnoliopsida > Poales > Poaceae > Triticum > Triticum aestivum. The sequence continues at coordinate 700,630,867 of NC_057810.1, read as the reverse complement.
GTAGGAATGGAATATATTGGTCTCAACACATGAGTAGGTGGTTCTCTCTCAGAAAATGTAAGTTGGAAGTGTAGGTTCGTTCTGATGGCTCTCTCCACGAATGAAGAGGAGGTGGAGGGGTATATATAGCCTCCACACAAAATCTAACCGTTACACACAACTTGCCAATCTCGGTGGGACCAAAGTGAGAAACTCGGTCGGACCGATTCAGCAAATCTAGTGACTGCTAGGATTTTCGGTGGGACCGACATGCAACTCAGTAGGACCGATATGGTTAGGGTTAGGGAATAATGTAATCTCGGTGAGACCAATTACACAAACTCGGTGGGACCAATTTTGGTAATAAGCTAACCAGAGAGTTGGTCAGGTAAACTCAGTGGGACCGGTTCGCTCATTTCGTGAGACCGAAATGTTACGAAAGGGAAACAGAGAGTTTACATTGCAATCTCGGTGGGACCGATCACTCATTTCGGTGGTACCGAAATGTTACAAAGGGAAACAAAGAGATTACAATCCCATCTCAGTGAGACCGAGATCCCTATCGGTGAGACAGATTTGCCTAGGGTTTGTGGCAGTGGCTATGACATCTGAACTCGGTGGCACCGGATAGAAAGAATTCATGGGGCCGAGTTTGACTTTTGGTTTAGGTCATATGTGGATGTGAGAAAGTAGTTGAGGGTTTTGGAGCATATCACTAAGCACTTTGAGCAAGAGCCTCATTAAGCAACACCACATCCCTCCTTGATAGTATTGGCTTTTCCTATAGACTCAATGTGATCTTGGATCACTAAAATATAAAATGTAAAGTCTTGAGCTTTGAGCTTGAGCCAATCCTTTTATCCTTAGCATTTTGAGGGGTCCACTTTTCTCATCCATGCCATGCCATTCATTGAGCTTTTCCTGAAATATTTATCTTGAAATAGTGTTAGCTCAATGAGCTATATGTTGTTAGGAATTACCAAAACCATCTAGGGATAGTTGCACTTTCAGCACCGATGGAGGTGGAGGAGGAGGAGCCGGATCAGTAGGTTTCGGCCTTCAACATGGAGCAGACGGAGGCGGAGTTCGCCGTCGCCCAGTCCAACAAGATGGCGGAGCAGCAGGCCATCCTGGAGCCCATCCAAGATGAGGCCTATGTGGAGGAAAACCGTGTTCCTCCTGCAGGAATAGGCGGAGTCCGACGCACTCTTCGCCGAACTCGACGCGGAGATAGAGGCAGAGAAGGCCGGAGCGGAGCAGCCGGAGGAGCCGGAGCTGCATCTGCAGCCCATGCTGCCGAAGCCGGGAACGGAGATCATCGTGATCTCCTACGAGGAGTAGCTAGGATCGACATAGTACATACGTTCTACTTCCTTTTGTATGTCTTTGTATGAATTTAAGAATCTAGTATGAGATGTCCGGATGCAACAGATGAAATCGGGGCGCGTCCACGGGTGTTTGAGAGGCCATATATTTATCATATGTGGTTGTAGATGCTCTAACCTACCAATAAAAAGTAACAACAATATAGGCCGGAAGATTAACCGTTATTCAAAACCTTTACAAAAATAAGAGCACTTTTTTGGAAAGGGGGATAACCCCGCCTCTGTATCAAGCGATACACACAACCATTTGTATTATTTAAAAAAAGTCCACGTGCTATTGCAATCATGAAATAAAGTCAACTATGGATTATTACGCCAGTACTATGTCATCCATGCGACTGGTCCTATTACATGACATGAAACTACACATAAGAGATTGTACCTCCACTAAGCTAAAGAGGGGCGATAAAAGAAGAGAGAGTTAAAAAGGGAAATTTATTAAAAACAGGAGCACTGTTTCAAAATTAGTTGTGGATTGTATTTCTTTACCATCTGGCCAAATCAGAGGAACGTAAACTTGCCTTGTACTACTGATTAATCAGCATGTCCCAAATCTGAGAAGAAAACTACAGGAGTACCTAAGAAGCTTCATCCCGACTAACAAGGTGGGTCAATGAAGTATTACCAGCATGCAGACTTTATTTATGAAGTAATGAATGACTCGTTTCCAGCGGTGAACAGTTCCAGATGTGTGTTGTTGTGGGAAAAAGAGGCCGAAGTTTGACTAACAAGGTGGGTCAATGTAGTAACAGCATAGAGGACTCATTTGGTAACCAGGGATCCTCCCGGGATCCCCCTCTTTTCCCTGTCTGAGAAATACCGGGGCCAAATCGATCCGGAGGAGCGTACCTCCGCATTTGGTGACCCAGGAAGGGGAGCGACCCCAGCCCTTTCCACGGCCCTTTCCACGGCCCTTCCCCGGTCGAGATTTCCATGCCTCCATAGGTCGTGGAGGAAATCCCTACATGAGTACCTAAGAAATCTAAGAAGCTTCATCCCGACTATTCTATTTATCGCCACATGCAGCATATCATCTCAGCAATACTGCCACATCAACAATTGCCCGTGCATGAAGCCAGCTTGTGCTTTTCGTTACCAGCATGCAGAATTTATTTATGAAGTAATGAATGAGTCATTTCCAGCGGTAAACAGTTCCAGATGTGTGTTGCTGTGGGAAAAAGAGGCCGAAGTTTGACTAACAAGGTGGGTCAATGAAGTAACAGCACCGAGGGCTCATTTGGTAACCAGGGATCCCCTCTTTTCCCTGGCTGACAAATACCGGGGCCAAACCGATCCGGAGGAGCGTACCTCCGCATTTGGTGACCCAGGAAGGGGAGCGACCCCACCCTTTCCATGGCCCTTCCCCGGTCAAGTTTCCATGCCTCCACAGGTCGTGGAGGAAATCCCCATTCCGCTCGCTCCCGCGACTCACTAATGACGATCGAGAGCGATGCCACCCGCTCCTTCCTCCCTCGAGCGTTGCGGCCTTCCCCAATCCAAAGGGCGATCTAGATTTTCCACGGGGATCAAGTTTGCACAAGCTAATTTCACCCGAAGCACTTGCTCCCTGGGAATAGTGTAGCGACCAGACCTCAAACTGTCCGATATCTGTGCATCAGTGTCATCCCTGGATAGGTAATGCTGACACGCACAGTACTCGAAGGATTTATAACAGAGTGGCAATCACACACTTATTACATCAAATGTCTCAAAAGAGAACTTATTACAATAAATATGGCTTAAGGCCATCTAAAAATAACGATAACAGTGGAAGGCTTGGAAGATAAGCGAGTCCATCAACTCCAACGGCATCACTAAGTATAAGACCACGACCTAAGGCACCTTACTCGTCGTCTGAAAAGTCTGCAACATAAACGTTGCATCCCGAAAACGGGTCAGCACATGGAATATGTTGGCAATGTAACACATAGAGAGTAATGAATAGAACAATGCTATACTACATGCATATATGGCTGGTGGAAAGCTCTACGGTTACAGTTTTGCATAAAGCCAATTTTTTCCTACAACAAAGGAATAACTTTTACTTAACTATCATGGTGGTTGTTAAACATTGAGAAGGTTCACCCAACTCAATCCCAATTAAGCATCAACATTAAACCCAACAATATTAATTAGAGTAACATGATGAGATTCATATGATAATCCAGGTACTAGATACTCAAAACATCCATAACCGGGGACACGGCTAACCATGATTATTTTATACACTCTACAGAGGTTTGCGCACTTTTCCCCACAAGACTCGATCTCCTCCCTTGGAATTCTTGCACTAGATGGTGTTTGAGAAATGGATGACCGAGACATAGTTTTTCAGAAGTGTTTGCTCCTTACGATGGGTAGACAGTTACACCTACTTTCCCCTACATCTGCTAGTCTACCACTGTAAGAGTTCACACTACTTAATCAACTATGCTAGAGCCCATAGTAGCTTGCGGCTGCACACGGAAGTTTCTAGCATGAATAATCTCATGATCCCTTTGAGCCTGGGTGGCGGCCCATAGGAGAATCACATGGTACCCCGGGATTTCCAAAAATACAGGCAACATTGGGTTCCCTGGGTGCCTCAATCCACGCAGATGTAAATTTAAGTTGCCACCTTATGTAAACCATTAATTAACAATCTCACATCTGTCATGGATTCACTCACCCAAACCACGTCTACTAGCATAGCATACCAATATAAGCAAACATAGAAGTAACTCCCAAAGGTTTGATAATAAAACAGGGTATAGGTTCTACCTCATCTACTTCCCAAAACCCACATATTAAAACAGATCCTAATCATGCAATTGTCTGTGTATTGATCTAATGCAATAAAACTGGGTAATAAAGAGGTATGATCAAAGTGTTACTTGCCTTGCTGATGATCCGTGAAACCTAGAGACTCATAGTAGCAAGCGGCGCACTCCGGATACTCTATCGCAAACAAACAAGCATACAATAAGTACTCATCTAATGCTCAGCTAAAACTCAAATAAAATATCTAACCAGAAAGTTCAACTTAAGAACTCCGGTTTGCAAAAAGAATCAAATCAAACGAAGCAACGAAATTCAAACGGCGAAAGAAACAAGCTTCATTTACTAATCTGGACCTAAGTAAAATTTTACAATACCAAAAACTTGTTTGAGTTAGTTACACGGAAAGACGGTTTCGAGACGAAACTTTAGGCACTTGAATCGCCTGATTCCAATAAACGAGCGAAAAGTTATACTAGAACGAAAATCGGATCAGAAATCGCGAACGAAAATAATCGCGGAAAATCCGAGAAAAAGAAAAACGGACGAACAGGCTAACGAACGAACGTTCGCTGTCTGTGGCTAAACGACAAAAACCGTTCGTTAAAACGAACGTACGGACGAACGTCCGTTAAATAACTAAACCAAGAAAAAACCGACGAACCGATCTAAAGAAAAAAAGGATTTAGGGTTTTTTTAAAAACCGAACGGTTTTTAAAAAAATTGGCGACGGCGTCGGCGGCTACCTCGTCGGGTCCGGCGGGGCTCGGGGTTCCGGCGGGGCGGGGATGCGTCGGCAGTGGC